>NC_135540.1:117129233-117433316 GCF_045843805.1 Urocitellus parryii | reverse complement strand
CACCCACCTGTTGATGGAAGTGAAGCAATTAGGGAAAGTGCAGACCTTATTATGAAAATGAGATAATTGGTGAAGTCCAGAGTGTAGGAGGCTTCCCAGGAGGCCAGGCTCCAGGGAGTTTTCAAGTCATCATCTGCATTTTTATTGCCCATCAAACGGGCAGTCCTTCCCTGGGGAGACTCTAGCAGCTAAGGCATGCTAGAGAGCTACCAAATCTCCTGTTTCCTTTGAGCCAAATACTTCATAGCAAGCCCCATTTCTGCCAGGCAAGACTTCTTGACATTTTTTAAACCTCAAGAATTGCCTTTTTCTTTGGATTCTTATTGCATTTATAACAGGAATTTCACTTATGTGGCTCCTTCCTGGGTTCATCTTAGGTTAATCATCTTGTTTTTGTTTTTTCTGTTGTTGTTTTCTCTTTCTCCCTGTGAGTTCTCACGTACTTCTCCTGTATTTTTATCTTTGGTAAGCCATCTTAAATCCTCTCTGAACAAGGTAGGCTATAAGTAAACAAAAATTAATACATCAGGTATGGTGTCCCAGAGGTCACACACTGCTGGGTCCTACTTTTCTTGGGAGATTTTATAAACTAATTGGGACTTTGTGCCTCTTTGTAATAATATCTTCATTACTTGATTAGCATTTAATTATTCATTGTTTTAAAAGTTACTGATCGCTAACCATTTGAAGATACAATGGATAGCAGATAAATACACTCTGGATTTAGTGTTCTTCTAAGGGGAAATGAAGGTATGAGTTGTAAGGCACAGCAATGATTTAATAACAGCTCTGGGACATAAAAGAAAAACAGTACTCTCCCTTTATATATATATATATATATATATATATATATATATATATATATATATATATATATTGTTTATAAGTTGATGAATCTCAATATATGAAGAAAAATAAAATGTCAGAGAAAAGATGGTGAGAGGCTGCCTTTTACTAACTGCTTATTAATCACCAATCTCTAGCCAAATAGCTAATATAAATTCCATATATATGCAACAACTGTATGAGTTGAAATTTTTTTCCTAATTTTATAAATGCAGGCTTAATTGAAATTTAAAGAGGTCAGATAGTTAATAGTGGGTAAATGGAACACATTTAGGCTATATAAATTATTTAGCAGCCCTCACAGTGAGATATTCAGGATACAATATACACAAGAAAACAGATTTTATATAAGAATTAAGATATGTTCACTGTCAAGCCATTGGGGTAAATGTTCCCAGTAATTTCCATCTAAACTGGAATTATTCCAAACTGAGCTGCTCTCACCCCTGGTTCCTAGACTTTTAGTAAGAGATAATATAAAGCTGCCTTGCCTGCTTTTATGACTTTGGTGCTCAGATCCCTGTACCCAGAAGGTACTCTGCCAATGAGAGAGGCTCTCAGAGAATACACTCTTCCTGCCTCCCCACTTTCTTGTCTCTCCCTCCTTCTCTCCTTCCCCTTTTCCTTAACTTCCTGGGGCTGACACCATTGGGCACTTAGGTGCCAGCTACCATTCTAAACTGTTTGCTTATAAGAATTCATTTAACTATCTCAACCGCTCCTTGAAGAGATGGTGTTGCTATCCCCTTATAGGAAAACTTGAGGGAAAGAGAAGTTAACTCTTATCAGTCAACCTCTTAGGACCAGGACCATAGGAGGTAGAATGTCCAACCCAGTCTCTCCCAGGATGTGTCCTCTGCACTACATTGTCTCAGGGAAAGCAAATAGTGCTAGGCTTTGGAAAGGCCTGTGCTCAGAATGGAGCCTCATCATTAGAAGTCTGTGGCATTTGGGGTAAACTTGTTAATTTAACTGGTGCTGAATTTCCCCCATTTTTTTATTTGTTTGTTTTGTTCCTCCCCACCCTACATAATCAGGCAGTACTGATACCTATGAGAACTTAAAGTGATTATACATGTAAAGCACTAAGTAAAAAAGCAACCTCCCGGGCTGGGGTTGTGGCTCAGTGGTGAGTGCTTGCCTAGCATGTGTGAGGCACTGGGTTGGATCCTCAGCACCACATAAAAATAAATAAATAAAACAAAGGTATTGTGTCCATCTACCAAAAAAAAAAAAAAAAAAAAAAAAAAAATTAAAAGCAACCTCCCTTGCATTAGTTCTATTCTCTTTTCTCTATTCTTCAAGACTACAAATCCCATGTCCTTCCTTAACATTTCCAAATCTTTGATGCCCAGAATCATTCACACAGTAGAATTTGAAGTAACTCTTTATTTTCTCTAAAAGAAAATGCTGTATTTTTGCCAGATAACATATTAGAGCTTTATAGGAAATAGACAAATCTCTCTTCAACTCATCAGTTTAAATAAAAGTATATGTTTATTTACAAATAATGTGTTTTCCACTCATACTTTATAATTTTATTCAAATTTGAATATACAAATTTGACATCAATGACTTCATCGCTAGGGTTAAATTTTGAATCATCATCTGCTTTTTTTGTTTGTTTTCTTCCCCCATATGCTATCTCATCCATATTCTTCAATCCTATTCCCTGGGATCAACCTCCCCAGTAAAGTTTTCACATATAAGTTTTCTATCTCGGGCTGTGCTGTCTGAAGACTTTGCCTAAGATATATTTTCTTCATGTTTTCTGTTATTTATTTGCTCATTAGCTCATTCTCTATATTAGATTCAGGTCCCTTTTTTGTCTATTTAGCCTAGAAGTGGGTAAATCCTTTTTTAATTTTTAATTGACAAAAACTATATGTATTTATCATGTAGGGCATGCTATTTTTTAATATGTGCACATTGTAGAATGGCTAATCAAGCTAATTAACATATATATTACCTCATTCTTTGTGTGAAGAAAGCACTTCTATTAGCAATTTTCAAGAATGCAGTACACATTGGTATCAGTTGTAGTCACTATGTTGCATGACAGATTCTTAGAATTCACTCTTTTTAATTTGCATCTGGTATCCTGTGACTATTATCTCCCAAAATCTCTGGTAACCACCCTCCTATTCAATACTTGTGAGTTGGACATTTTTAGATTCCACACATGAAACCATGCAGTATTAGTTTTTCTGTGCCTGGCTTATTTCACTTACTGTACTGTTTTCCAGGTTACTCCTTTTTTTTTTTTTTTAAGGTAGAATAGTATTCCTTTGTGTTCATATAGCACATCTTCTTTATTCATTTATTGACAAGTTGATTCTATATCTTGGCTATAGTGAACAGTGTTGCAATGAACATGGGGATATAGATGTCTCTTTAATGTATTGACTTCATCTCCTTTGGATATTTATCCAGTGGTGGTATTGCTGGATCAGATTGTGGTTCCATTTTTAATTTTCTGAGGACTTTCCATCCTGTTTTCTATAATGGCTTTACCAATTGACATTTCCACACACAGGGTACATCAGTTCCTTTTCTGCACATCCTTTTCCAACACTTAGGTCGTTTTGATAATAGCCATTATTCTTTTAATCTACAATTCTCTGATGATTAGTCATGTTGAGCATTTTTTCATATGCTTCTTGGCCATTTATGTGTCCTTTTTTGAGAAATAGATATTGAGATAGTTCAATTGGATTCTTCATGGTCTTACATGTAAATTCTTATAACAGGCATTACGGCACATTACAGACATGTTTAATCCTCTCAATAGGGCTGAGAAGTAACTACTATCATTAGCTCCTTTTTAGTCAATGAAGGAATGGAAAGATTACTTTATCTAAGAACTTACAAGCAGTAAATAAAGGAGACAGGGCTGAAACCCACATGATCCGAAGCCTGCGCCATAAGCATCGAGCTGTAATGCTGTAGACAATGCTTTAAAAGTTCTGACCTAAAGGAACTTAGGTTCTTTTCTGAGGCCTAATTTTGAGGGGGGACATGATGTGCCATACATTCTGAACTATGTGTTGCTCTTTCCTGGGTTGTGCTCTTGCTCTTGGTCTTCACTATTGGTTGAGGACCCTTGTCTGCCGCCTGGCATGTTTGCTACAGAGAAGCTCTTTTCATTACTGTTTGTATTCCCTCAAGTATCCAACAGAGAGCCTTGGGTAAGTATTTGTTTTATTAAGTAAAATACTTATATTCACTAGCTTGGCTCCTTGTGGGACTTGGCTACAAGTTACATGAGTTTCTTTGAAAGTTTTATTAACTCTTTCTCACCACAAGAAAACCAGTGACTAGTTTTCCATAGGTCTTCTCAGGTTACTATAGATGTAGGAGCAGTGTAGAGTAGCCAGTTAATTCAGTAATTGACCTTCAGGTGATGGCATCGTGGAAATAATTTACTTTAAAGTATGTAAGTTTTCAAATATCATTTAAAAATGTAAGTTTTCAATATCAGAAGCAAAGTCAAGAAAAATATAAACATACACTTTCCTTTATAACTAACATTCAGAAACTCAGGCACAAGAAATGAAAGTATTGCATTGATACCAATATATAAATTTTTACTTCTGAAATGGGGATTCATCTCAAAGTGGACTGCCAAGGGCAGTGATCCTGCTCTGATCGCCCTTGTTCACATTCTCTTGAACTCCATCAGAGGTTTATGTTGTCATCACTTCATTCACGTCCTTGCATTGACAATGCTACATATATTGAGCCTCATTGTCTCATAAGTCTCTTCAAAAGTATCACACTAGGTTTCTCTTGAACAGCAAGGAAGCAGAGCAGATAGTTGACAAACCTCCATGTCCAAGAAAGTCTCAAAGAATATTTTCATATACAAACATAATAGAAGTTCTAAGTGCTTGCTAAACACTGTGGCAAAGTTGAGGACACAGTGTTTCTCCCTCTCAGTAGAATAAAAATTATCCTTATAGGAAATGAGGAAAAATTGCATTTAGAAATTAACATCCTGTCATTTCTGCTACATAAAACTCTAATTTTATTGTTCTTTGGGGGGGAAAAAACATTCTTAAGGAAAAATAATTTGTAAGAGACATCCCAGAAGACATAACAAATATTGTTCAGATGAAATACATTTACTGGGTATAAAAATCACTGCTTCTGCAGTCAATTATTCTTACATATATAGTTGAGTTTGCAAAACATATAAAAAATTCTTTTTCTGTGTGCTGCAGCTTGAAAATACACTGAGGCGTATTTTCTCTTTTCTGCAAATTCTACACTTATGATTAATAATCAACTTACAAAGCTCTTCATCAAGAAAAAAAAAAGGAGGAATTAATAGAAGCAAAAGATAGGGAGGTAGAGATACAAAAGCAATAGCTAGAAATAGATTTCTTGTGAACCAGTGAAACTAAACTGTGAAAAAGTGCATTTGAAAAGCACTGAATATTATCTATATAAAAGGTACATTTAATACAATAAAAGGACAGAGGACAAGTTGTACCACAAGACAATTGTCAAAAATGGAGTTCACAAAATAGCAGTCTATGGGTAACAAAAAAGCAGGAAGTCCATAGTATGTTTTAGGTCACATAGAGTTCAGTAATTTTTAATTGGTTTTTAAAACTTAGATCTTACATTAAAGTATGGGTTTTTAGCTTTTCTTTAAAAAGCCAGAAGTTCTGACAGCACTAAACCAGCACCCACAGGAACCTCAACAGATTAGAAAACGTTTGGGTAGGACACTTCCTCTTTGCTTTGTTCTAGTCCCTTCACACCCTCTTTCTCCTTGAGGTTTTGACTCAGAAACTGTGGAAGTTGCAACTATGGGATATTCTCTGAAACTCTTATCAGTTAAAGACTAGCTTGCCTTGAACAAGCTTCTGGAATTCTAAAATGGAAATGTTAGAAATATACAACCCAGATAATAAACCTCCCACAAAATAAGACCTTAATCTGAGGAAGCAGTAGCAATACAGTCATCACAAGTTCTTAAATAGCTACTGTGTTCTCAAAATAAGTCAAATAACATGAAACACTACCCAGCTGTTATTCATTCAACTAATTTTTATAGGTGTTTTAAGATTTGATAAACCACACACACACAGAGGTCATCAGAGTAAATAGAGTTCACTATTTTCTTGGAACTTACATTATCATAGCTCCCCAATAATAACACTGACTTACATACATGTGTACATAATATATAGGTGTGTATGTGTATGTTCTATGTATATGCACATTAATAGAGTATATATTATAGATAAATATATATACTCCATAGTATATCTATGCATACATATGTGAATGTATATATTGAAACGTTTATAGCATATACAGGCATGATTATGTTTAAATCACATGAATTTGCTAGTATTTGTTTCTAACCTTAAAAATAGTCTTTGTGTATGCTTTAAATTAATAAATTTAAATGGGGAAGTAGAAAGTGCTTTTTCCCTATTCCCAGTCTTTTGTTCACATGGAGGGAGTTTTAATTCCCAGTCTCTCTTTGCCCCATCACACCCCACCTCATGCATTGTGCCCCATGATAGAGGAGGAGCCTATTTATTTGGTCCATTTGAAAGGAAGCACTGGCCACGTAAGCCCTACTCTTTCATCCCCACTTTCTCACTGTGTGTCAGGAAGCTAGAATTCTGAGTTGCTTCTCCCAGCTATATGACCTATGAGAAGTGTGAATCTTTCCACAGGCTGACGTGTTGTCTAAAATAATAAAAGTAATACTTACGTCCTCATCTGTTTCCTTTTCATCTTTCCATTCATTTCAAACCAAGTATCGAATTTGTGGTACGAGGAACAAACACCATGCTATGCTAAAGATAAGTAAGGAAAAGAAATGCTTTTCAATTGGTGAAGGAAAAAAGTCTTTTTTAAAACAAGTGACATTTAGACTGAGAAGTAAAAAATGGGTAGGAGTGAGCTATGTGTTGCTGTGCACGCATGGGGGAGGGCAGACATTTGTTCCAAGCAAAGAAGAACGTTCATAAAATCTCAGAAGCAGCAAAAAAACAGGAACTTCGGAGGAACTGAAAGAAGGTTTTTAGTTACACAGTGAAAAAAAGCAGAGCAGAACAAGATGAAGTTAGCTAGAAAGGTTGCTACCACATATAGGGCCTTATTGGCTATGTCTAGGGTTTGGGATGTTATCAGAAAAGCAATAGAGCATTATTGAAGGCATTAAAGGGGGAAGAACATAATCTTATGTCCTTATTTTATATAATATTCAAATCAACCCTTGATTGAAAGTATAATTATTATGACCATATTTCAGCTGAATAAATTGAGATGCAGAGAAATTAGGTTGCAAACATATGATTCCAGGGATCACCCTGTTAACCACTCTACTATTCCATCTGAAGAAAGGAGTTTCACAGTCTAATGTGCAGAAATATGTGCATTTATAGACAAAAACTTAAAAATAATACATATGGACAGTTCACCAGCTTTTTGAAGTGTATATTAGGTTTGTATTTATATTTCAATAACTGTAGAAAATCCAGTGAATTCATACTTCCAGTTTCTGCAGTAAAATTCTAAAAGGAAGATTCATAATTTTTTTCTTTTTTAATGTGAGGTGCCTCTTTCATGTTATATAAACAAATTCAGTATTTGTCCCCAACCCGAGTAGTTAAAAAATAGATTGGAGGAAAGGGAACCAATGATAAGAAGGTCTCAGCACTTCATGAAAAAGATTTGGCAGATTTGAGAGTGGAGATAGTTACCCAGTTACTTTCTTTGTACCTGAGAGTGCCAGAAGTTGACATGTGGCTTAAAATTTCATTGGTCATTGGCTTCATGTTCAGTTTGTACTTTGGCTACTAGTAACTTGGATGCTAGCTCTGTCTTTTATTCTTTAGACAGCAAAGATCCATGTATCTTGTTTCTATGTCTGAAAGGTAATCTTCCCAGTTTCTTTAAAATACATTTTTTTTTTTTTTTGGAAAAGATACCTTTCTGCCATTTGATCATTTTTCTGTGTGTGAAATACAACATGCCATTTCAGTTCTGCTGAACAGCAGGTGCAGACCTTCAAAGACCTATCTCACAAGTTTGCATTTCCTTTACTCCACATGGCTTCCGTGGCATCCTGTGTCACAGTTTTGTATTCTTTCCTGTGGAAACTCTCATACCCACACTGCTGCAAATTCAGTCTGGTTTAGCAACCAGAAAACACAGTCTCTGCCCAGTAGGTTTTGCAAGTGTTTGAAGAAACCATGGTAGTCATGCCTGACTGAACTGTTCTTTCTTTTCGCTCATAAAGGAACCACTGCTCATGCATTCATTCAGCCACAAATACTTGGCTTTTTCAATACAGTTTCTAGGGCACTAAACAACAACAAAAAAAGATTGTTGGTTTTCATTCATGTCCAGCAAAGCAAGAAAATAAAACAGCACAGGAATCAGTCACTTGTCTTAATGCTCTGGGCGGAGACAATTTTTAAAGAAGTAATAATATTTTTGGAAAAGGACATCAATTTAATTCCTTAGATTATCTTCATAAAGTACAGAATACACTTCTAATATAAAGCAAAACATTTCAACAATTATCATATGGGTACATATTCAAACAGCAGAATTCAGTGGGGACAATTAAATATAAAAGTCTTTTTAGTCTTTCTTTAAGTTTCTTTTCCAAACTATGTTTTGAACTTACTCTTCCCCTGACCCTGAATGACATATGGAACAGACGCCCTAGATTTTTCTGAACAGTGCCAATGACATAAACAGTCTAATTTATGTGATAAAAATGTGCAGGGCTGGGGATATAGCTCAGTTAGTAGAGTGCTTGCCTTGCATGCACAAGGCCCTGGGTGCAATTTCCAGCACCATTAGGAAAAAAAAAAAAAAAAAAAAAAGTGCAGTGCTATCGAGCATACAAGACTAATTCTAATGCAGTCCAGTCCATTCAGTATAAAGCATTCTGTGCTCCATCAGCCCCAAATCCCTCAAGCCTGCTTCAGGTCTGAAACCTCCTTCGGGGTGTTTAGTGGGATGGGGAGGGCTAAACATATTCTTTTCAGGTACTCAGCTCCTCCTCATCCACTGGTTGCTGCATCAGATTTTTCAAGGGTCAGGTCAAGGAAAAAGGGAGATGGAGAAGGAAGGGTGGCCTCTTAAGTGGTAGATGAGGTAGTAATTTCCTGGCTCTTTCTCTCCTAGTTCTCATCTCCTCAATCCCTATTGTGGTTGGGACTCTAACTGCTGCTCCTGAGATACTGCTAATACTCCCTCTCAGGCAGCAGTTTTGACGCCCCTTTTGGGTCCCTTTTGAGTTTTTTCATTTAATAAACTAAGTGCTTCCAGAGGCCTATGTCAAACTTTACTCACACTTTCTGGGGCCTCTAGCAAAGTTCAAGCTAACATTTACTTCGGATGGAGGATCTGTTGTCCTGCCTTCTTCAAAACTGAATTTCAAAACTGCTTTCCACACTACATCTGACATGGCTAAGAATAATAGACAAGATTCTCTGGCCAAGTACATAATTTTGTAGGCATGAATTAGAAAAAAGAACAGGATGCTACACCAACAGAATGGGAGTCTTTCATTATTGCAAGTATGCATACATGTATGTACCTGTGAGTAGTTGTATTTGTAAAACACTACCCATGTTCATAAGCATTGGTTTATATTTATTAAATACTCCCCACATGCAAGCCCAGTGTGCAAAATTTTCTCTTAATCTCACTATAACTATATTAAATTTTATAATTGGCCTTTTTGATAGTGAGTATTCCTAAAAGTCTAAGAGTTTAAGTAACTTATCCATGATCATGTACTTTGTGAACAGTAAGGTTGAAACTCAAGCCTAATACCATTGCTGGATTCAGAAGTCTAGCTCACTGTAATTACTGCATCAGCCCATCTCCCTGCAGGACAGAGTGTTATTAGCTTAAGTGGTGACTTGCATCCATAGCCAACGTTTGTCCAGATAACAGACTTTAACACTGGCTTTCATCTCTGTTACTGATAGAAATCTTCCACTGAATAAGGTGTGTCCTGGGTACAAGCCTATACATGATTATAATCATCTCATTGAATAATATGAAACTACCACAAAAGCCTAGGTTTCCAAGTATTACATCCACTCTCTCACACATCTTTTCCCAAATTCAATCAATAATACAGTCAACAATATCTGATTCAAATTTCTGTTACCAGTTAATGAAATTTATGGTTTATTTAGTTATGATTTCTAGGAGTCTAGCTATGCATTTCAAATTTCAATTTATAGGTTCTTTGTGGCATCTTTGAGCATTAAAAATATTTTTATTACCCATAATAGGTCACAAGGGGAAAAAATGGAGTTAGTCAATTAAATTATCAAACAGGTCATTCACAAACCACATTAGTATAATGGTAAATTCAAAGAAAATGCTTTGCTAAATAGGCAAGATACGATGTCAAAACCTTGAAAAACTTAAGGTTCTTGACTTTTATACCTACAGGGAGCTCAGTGACAAGGTAGAATATAGAAATAAGCCAGAAATGGGCCTGAGCACAGGCTCTGGGAATGGTCATTATTTTAATGCATAGTGTGGAAATAAGTTTAAGGAAACCAGACCTGATGCCAAGTATCTACAGTTCCAGCTATTTAGGAGATTGAGGCAAGAGATTCCAGTTCAAGGCTAGCCTGGGCAACATAGTAAGACACTGTCTCAAAATCAAATAGCATACAACAAAATTTTAAAAGGGCTATGGATATGTCTTAGTGGTGAAACTCTTGCCTAGCATGCACAAGGCCCAGGGTTCATTCAATCCCAGTACCAGTAAATAAAGGAATAAAGAAAGAAAGAGCTTTAAGGGAGAGAGAGAGACAGAGTCAAAAAAAAAAGCATTTGACTAATGGTTCAATCTGTTGGGACAGTTATGTCAGCAGAAACCCATACATTTCTCCAATTATCCTGTTTAAGATAATCATAAAATTAACCTTCCCAAATAAAAGTTTCATTTTAGGTCTATGTACTGTTTTAGGAAATTAAAAGCTACTTGATCAAATAAGAACTGGAAAATGCTTGAATCAATACTCTGTTCTGGAGGCTTGATGACACACTTCTACCATATTAAAGTCTACAAGGGAATCCTGCAGGGAAGAAATGTGTTTAATGTTCTTTTTTTTAATTTAGTAGTTCCTAGATTAATTTTATCAGAAAAACCAAACTTTATAAATTTATTAAACCATATTCTTTAAAGCTATTCTGTGTAACTAAAGAATTTTGTATCCTATGTATACTACAAGTAGTGCACCCAGAGAATCATTAGACATTCTTTCAGCAAAGCTATTGAGGGTTTTTTTGTTTTGTTTTGTTTTGTTTTCTGGTGATGGTCATGAGTCAAAAAGAAATGATCTTTAAAATGTTACCAGTGTACATATACTTCAGACAGCTTTCCAGAGTCCATAGACTGGCGATAGGGCACAATCCTGCTTAAGGGCCTAGAAAGATCAATCCATCTCTTCATGGAAATGAAACAAGGGAATCCATAAATATAAATTGAAGATTTTTACTTAAAACTTTTTTTTTCTGAATCCAATCAATTGACAACTAAAATGTAATTTCAATTATAAAATTCTAAACCACAGAAAAATTTAACCTAGAACATTTGTAAGTAGATGGTAATAAATGTGAGTATAGTGCTAAAAGTTCCCACTGAAGTATTTTTAGGCCATAATCACCTGACCAAATGTAACCTCCCAAGAAATTCTGGAGATGGTAATTTGCCAAAAATATATCTATTTAACAGAATGGGTTGGCATACCACTCTAATAATGATACCAACTAATATTTTTGAGAACTCATTTTGTCTTCAAAATAAGGTACAAGACTTTTGTGGACTAATTATCTTAACCCTGGGCAGCAAACCACATTTTATTTGTGGGGAAGGGAATCCAAGACTAGGAGACTTTAATTAATGTGTTCAAATATATAGACTGCTAGGAAGTTTTAGGAGTTATCCACTTACAGCCTAGCGTAGGATTTTTATGTATATGGGTTTTATAAGTTAAGATACTTTTGGGGTGTAGAAGGAAAGGTCAAAATAGTTATCACCTAAATAAGATCATTACTCTTTTAGTTTAGGTGTAAATAGTCCAGGACTTCATAACGCTCTTTTCATCTACTATGGACTAAATGTGTCCCCATATTCACATCCTTGTATCTATTGTACTGATATTAGATGGACTTTTAGAAGGTGATTAAGTTATAAGGGTGGAACACTTATGAATGAGATTATTGTCTTAATAAAACTGACTCCAAATTGCTCTCTGGTCCTTTTTCCACCTTGTAAACAATCTGCAACACAGAAGAGATTCCTCTCAAGGCATCTTGATCACAGACTTCCAACCTGCAGAGCTAGGAGACATAAATTTCTGTGGTTTAAGCTATCCATTTTATGATAATTTGTTATAGTAGCCTGCACTGACTAATGCACTATCTTTATAAACATAGCATACATTCCATGGTTCTGTTAAAATTTCAGGGTTATATTACTAAAAAAATAAGGAAAGATGTCCATCTAGGGCCAATTAGCAATTTCAATCGCAGAATTGTCAACTATAGGCTAGGTTAATTATAGAAATCCCTACCATATATTTTGATTTAGCTCAAAGTAGTTTTTACTATTTACTGCTAGAAAATTTTTAATGAAGTCAGTTACCTGGAGCAGTATGAAGTTTGAGAAAACAAAATATTCTTTCTTTTTAAGGATGATAGAATGTTGATTTTTCTACTATCATGATGGAAGTTACTCTGAACATTTTCAAGAGTATAAAGGCTTGGAAATGATAGTCTGATCCATCTAGAGATCATAAATGCTCACTCTATCACTAGAGTGCTATTAAGAAATAGATGTTATTTAAGCATAAGGGATTTACATTGAGCTCGTGCAGATAAGACCAGGAATGATACAGGTCTACAAGAATCAAGGAATCGTCATTAAAACTTTTGACAGTCTCATTTATTCCTAATGGATTAATGGATCATTAATTAGAAACTGCAAGGTGCTTTTCATTAAGACAGTCACATTTGTACATGTTATGGTTTAGATATGAAGTGTCCCCCAAAGAGTCATGTATTGAAGGCTTGGTCCCCAATATAGTAATGTTCAGAGGTAAAACTTTAGAAGTGATTGGATCATAAAGGCTCTGACCTCACTGATGAATTAATCCATTGATGGAGTCATAATTTGATGGAATTCTTGGGATATGGTAGAAACTGAAGAAGGTGTGACCTGGTTGAAGGGAGTAGGTTCTTGGGGGCATACTCTCGGAGCTATGTCTTGTCACAGGCCCCTTCTTCTCTCTCTATTTTGCTCAGCTGCCATGCACTGAGCAGCTCTGCTCCACCATGCTCTCTCCACCATGACGCTCAGTCTCATGCCCAGGTCATTGCAATGGAGCCCACCAACCACGGACTGAAGCCTCTGCAACCATGAGCCAAAATATATCTTTCCCCCTTTAAGCTGATTTTTCTCAGCTATTTTGTCATAGGAATGAAAATTTGACTCACACAATAGACAATAAATAATATTTATACTAATAAAATATACAAATATTCATGTGGAAACCAGAAAGTGACCTATGAGATCAAGTTGAACAATGTGTGAGAGAAAAATCCACAAAAGATAAATTCATTCCAAAATCTATGAGGCTGAAATACATCAAAAAGTTTCTATGGAAGCTTCTATTAAACTATTTTCTTTTGAAAAAAAAATCTTTGGAAACAAGAAGTTGTTGCAAACATAATATTACAATTAAATAGCTCAATGTTTAAAGACTATTTGACACTTCCCTTATTTTAATTAATAACTAAAAATTTTAGTTAGTAAACACTTTTGAATATACTGCTTCAAGAGAAATAGTTTAACTGAAAAAAATCCTGTTTTTATGTAGCTTCCACTTAGAGTTCTGATTTTATTTTTTTTCATATTTTCATTCCCTTCCTTTTATTATTTTTTACCTCTTTGAATATTTTACTAGGTATTCACTTTTATTGAGAAGAGAAACTGCAAATATTCACACCTTATTTTTATTGTACCTTTATCTTTCCAATATCTTCATATTTCATTTTCATTTACTTCTTGTAACTAATACATATTAATGCAAAGTATGATGTCTTAGAATCTCTGAAGCGCAATACATTTCTTGATTTCTTATTTAGTGAAATCCAGGGATTTAAATTTATGCTTTTTTTTTTTTTAATTTTAACTGTTGCCGGTTCTTATATTCTGGAACCTCTAAGAAGCCCTGAATGCAACAATGACAACTTTTCTAATAAGTTCTTTGAACCCACAAATACAACTGTAGGGAATGTTGAGTTTCCTAGGAGTTCATATACACATAGCAATGCTTTTTACCAAATAATGAGATGGCTTTTTTTCTACATGTTAAAAAAGAAAATTTTATACCAAATCCTAAGATCAATGAGTTATATGAACATTTTTTACATTTGTAGTCATGGTCTTAGCTTGAAATGTAAACATTTTAATCTGAGATTTAGATAAGTCTCAGCACATGTAGAGGATCTATGCTAATAGTTTTGAATATACTTTTGTATCAGAAGGCTCCTTTGTTCAAATGAAATCCTTAGAGGAAATGAAAATAAAACATAAAATTAATGATCTAGGTGAAGTAGGGCAATGTGGGGATGGAAGGTGTCCCCCGCTGTGTAGTGTTGGTAAAGTCCTACAGCCTGTCAGCAACACAGATTGTCCTTCAGTACAGCCTTATGACTCAGTCCTATGCCAACAGGTAGGGCTTGTAATAAAACACTCTAAAAGTGAAAGCTGTTCCTTCTATGTCCAAAAGATACCAAGACTTGAGAACAAATGTAATTCACAAGGTAAATCAAAGAAAGCAGCCCTGGAGAACAGAGATGAGTTCATGATGGATGCCCCTGTAGCAAGAAGCAGGAGCTGGAGATTGAAGAGCAGAATCAGCATCAGGCTCTTTTGAACCACCTTTGCTGCCTGTCCACAGGAAGCAGGAGGAAGCCCCCATGGCTCCTCCCTACCTTTCACAGCTTTCAAGGCTTTGAAGTGACATCACAAGGAACTAGAATGAAGAAAACTGCAGATGCCCCAATATAGCTGCTAAAACATTTCTTGAGGATAATTAAAACAGACCTTAGAAACACACATAGTTGGTGGGTTGGAGAAAAGGGGGTCCAATCCCTTTTATCTGCTAGAAATCACAGAATAGTGAGAGTATCAGGATCCAGTAAGGAAAAAAGAATTTCTACTTAGTGCTCAATGGAGAGGATCTAATACAAGAAATGATGCAGATGTTGGAGACCCTGAGAGCAAACAGAGAACACTCGGGTAAGCCCAGAGCCACTAAGAGTAGGAAATCTGTACCCCAGGGCTATGAGAACAAAAGGGAAAAGATGGGGTTACTCGATGGCAGCCTGGAGGACAGGGCTCATCCCACCAGGCTAGTGCCACCACACTTCTTCTGATCAAATTTTCTTCTCATGTTGGATATTTGAAACAGACCAATTGTGCTTGATTTTATCCAAAACATGGGGTCTTAGGCTTTGAAGCTGAAATACACAGATTTCAATGGATTAGGCTTAAATTATCCATTCATTCAACAGATATCCACTTTACTGACACTTTATCAGTTCAGCGATTAAGCAGGGGAAGGGAGAAAAGGAAATTACATGAGACAATTTCTTCCACAGTCGTGGAAGAAGCTGGACAGTCTAGATAAGAGAGATCAGAGGAGAAGTTCAAAAGCAGCAAATCTGAGAAACCAAATTGCCAAATTAGAACCATAAAGTGTGTGTGGGGGGGGGGCTGAGAAGTTGTTCTCAGTCTCAGTGAGTCCACAGATGAGTCTGGGATATGCCTGAGTTTACTGGTGATGATCAGGCCCAGAGACTGAAGGGAGACCTGCAAGAGGAGCAGAGGAGAGTGAAGACAGGCTGGAACCCACTGAAACCCCTTCACCTCAGGTGACTACAGTGTCCTCTCAGAGATTAACATCTGTTGTTTCACGTCCGGTTTTCAAATCCCTTGGGTGTTCTTATTTTGGCTACCTCCATAGGTAAGGGGAACCATGTAGGAGAGGGGATTCTGAGAAACATCACTCTCAGTTAAATGAATGAAGGTGACCGAATTGTCCGTCACAGCCTGTTTGTGCTAAAAACAGTATCAAGTAATCTTTGAAATGGGAATTGTAGCTGGGCATTTGGGCGGAGGAAATGACATAATGCCTGCAAAGCTTTCATAGGGCCTGACACTCGGTGAACACTGAAAAAGAGACTTTTATTATTATATGTACAACAGATGAGCAACAATGGAAAGTTGTGTGATTATCTGTGCTCGAGGTAGACTGTGGCCGTATTAGGTACACCACTGTGGCTGCCATGGGAATGTGCCTCTCAGATCTCTGACTGCTGAGAGTGGGACTAACCAAGGCCCCTGCTGCAAAGCTCTGGAATCCATTCCTTCAGGTTTGCTAGAACCTCACCTTCTCCTAGTTCCCTAGTCAATGTCTGTATGGGGGCAGTGATACTAAGGTAGGCATGTCTTTAGGTTCCAGCCCTTCCAGATGGCCATGCTGAAATTTCCTGGGAATCCAAGTTTCATCTCTGATAACTCCTTCTTCCCATCTTCCCTTTCTTTCCTCCTTCCTTTCTTCCTTCCCTCAATTGTCCTTCAATCAGGGTCAGACCAAGCCTCTCCAAACTCCCTCCTCTTTTTTTCCTGCTGGTAGTTCCCCTAATAAATTTCTAGCACATTTAATTTGGTACAGGTGCTTGCTTCTTAGAAGATATCCCTGAACACAACTGCAAAAGAAATAAAAGTCAGTGCACAGAGACAATAAGATCTAGGACCAAAAAGTAAAAACAAACAAAAAGCAGAGGAGCTTTTAATAAACAGATAATTATTTTAGAAAACTTGACCTTCATAATTTGATTGTATCAACCAACTATGAAAACTAGGAAGTATACTGATTCCAGGATTTTTTTTCTTTCCCTGAAATTACAAGTTAATAGTTTCTTTAAATAGAGTTCATACTGGTGGTTCAGATACTCTCCTTCCTTACAGATGCCAGGTTATGACAAGGGAGGTGTATGGTTAGGCAGAAAAATTCTGTTGTCCTGAGATCACACCGATGCAGGCCCATGGGAGACAGAATCCTTCTATAACTCCCTATCTTCTTGCCTACTTCCACTGGGACTTAGCATGAAATTGTCACACAAGAATATCCAGGAAGGGTATCACCTTTTTCCACAATTCAGGAAATCCTAGTGGTAGAGATGTATCTCTTTGTCTCACCTCACTGGCCAAGAGGCAACATTGAATGGACTAGCATCTATTCTAGCCCAAAGCATAATCAATCTAATATTTGAAGAAGACTATAAGGGATAAGTTAATCTTTATTTTTAAAATTGCTTTAACTCTATTCCTGCTTCAATTGAGATGACCAGTAATAAGCATATCAAAATGCATGTTGCCTTTGAAAAAAAAAAGTATTTCCAGGAATATAATTTAATGTTGAAATGCTTTCTCGAATTCAATATAAGAATCTTGAAGAAATTTTGATACTTTTTCAAAGTCACTATTGGAGACCTTCTTCATCATATTAGTACCTTCTACATAAAGATCTAGATGCAAAAGTATATAGGATTCAACACCAAAAATGTTTTATACCTCCTTTCACCTAAAAATGGGACTAAGGCTTGGTTCTACCATTGCCTTGATGATCAGTAAATTCAATGTTAAATTCAGGGCTTAAAAATAATCTTGTCCCTATTCTAGTAATTTTTTTCCCTCTTTGTAGGATTTCTGGTATTTCTGATTTTATTTTTAGTGATCATATTACATGTGAGTTTAAACATGCTTAAATATTTGGATTTCTTTTTGGAGGGGAAGGGAACAATTAAGCTATTTAATTTTAAATAAATTATGGGTGTACATATATAATGTTTGCTCAGTCAAAACCATGATTGCAAATAATTGTTAAAGTTTTAGTTTTCATTTTAAGGGAATTGTGAATAATTTAGCAGTTTCAGTTTGAGCAATGCGTGTTTTCATCTTTTACTTTTTGATTTAAAAGGATGAACTTTTCCCTTTAGTTCTTAGAACCAGAAGATGGAATTGATGATAGGCTCCAGACCCATCTCTGTAGTGAGATCTCAAACAATATGGCTAGTTTTCCCCTCATTATCTTCAGTCATAAAATAAGGGAGTTGGATTAGGGAGGTTTAAGGGATTCTTTCCTGCTCCAGGGTTATACTATTCTAAATTTAAGTGTGTTTGATCTTGATATTTAAACTCCCAATTATCGAAAGAGAACACACTCAGAAATGGCAACAAGGAGTGGCCACATGAAGAGGAAGTGTCCACACTTGCATCTATTTACAAAGACACCCCTAGGAAATAGACTGTAATGAAACATTTCATTCCAAAATAGATTTCAATGTTATCACATAATGAAGCTCTTGAAGTTCCAAGAACTCAAAATTTGTTCAATGATCTGGCATCATGAAAGTAGATCCTTAACCAGACAAAAGAGCTAATTCATTATGGGGGGAAAATGAGACTTAAAATTGCTACAATTTCTTATTCATTCTAGTTAGTTTTATGAAATTATTATCAGCGTAAAAATATATTTTTTTGTTGAATACCATGCAAAACAGGAACAGACAGGGAATAGTTTCAGTATTCGGATTTGCTTTGTTTCAAACATAATAGCTAACAATTACTTTTTTCCAGCAGTCAAGATAAACAAAACCATCATCTGTGAAAGAATTTGGTATTAACTTTGTTGTGAAATGCCAGGTAATCTTTACATGCTGCAGCAGGTTAAAAACTGCTCATTTACCTTTAGTACTAGGACAAACTCCAAACAAAAATATGTGATACAAGTAGGTTACATAGCATTAGAAATGTGTTTGTTTAAATCTGTCTTACATAGTTTTCTAGCTAGCTGCCCCTGGTAGATCACTGTACACAAACAGGATATAAGATGCACCTTTCATATAAGATATGCGAGGATGGGACTTTAGTACCTGTGCCTAAAAGAGCAGGCCAAGAAAAGTAAAGAAACATAGTAGATGCTTAGTAGACATTTGTAAAATGAGTGAGCGTGTTTGTATGTTATCTTGATCAATGCAGTGTCTAAAATTGAAGTTAGTAGCCTTTGTCAAAATGGATCTGACTTCTCCATTGCACATGGAACACGTTAAAAGGTGTGTGTAAATATGTATGTATATTTAGATGCTACTGATATGAATTACATTTCTGGTGTAGCATATATCTGTTTGAGGTTGTTGATGTAGTTTTCTTCTGAAATACTGAAACAGAATTCTCTACTTGTGAGAAATCCCTTGAGCCTCAGCTTATAAGGTGCTATAACCTATATTTTATCTTGGTATTGAGGTTTTCCAAAGGATGTAATCTTTCAAAACCTCAAAGGAAACTATTTTTTTTTTACAGCCAATGCAATCAGCCACAGTATAAAAACAACACTTTTCTGAAGGCTTATAAGAAAGAAAGCCAAATACTTTGAATCTCAAGATTTGGCTGCAAAGGGCTAAAAGTCATTGTGTGATAACCTATACTTCCATTGGTTTTCCATTTTTGTATCCTGAAAATCATTTGAGAGTACACACAGGGAAACAAAGGTCATATCAACAACTAACATAGGGCAGGAATAGAGATTCCAGGACCTCCTGGAGACAGAGCAGGTGTGACTAAAACCGTTTCTTTCAGTGTTACATGCTGTGAGTCAGGAGGAAAAGGCTAAATTATCATTCAAACTCACATCCATAGTCTTCACTGGGCCAACCAAATTAATTTAGGTCCACTAGTCTGAGAGACTCAGGATTGAACAGAAGAATGAGAATGTTGTCATTTGTAAGATGTTGGTAAGTAACCTGGAGACATTCTCTTTTTCCCTCCCTCCCTCCCTCCCTTCCTTCCTTCCTTCCTTCCTTCCTTCCTTCCTTCCTTCCTTCCTTCCTTCCTTCCTTCCTAACTTCCTTCCTAACTTCCTTCCTCCTTCTCCTCCTGGTGGTAGTGGTTTTCTTCTTCTTCCTCTCCTTCTCCTTTCTTTCTGTCTCTCTCATTCTGTCTCTTTCTTGTGTGTTTAAATTTAATGCAGCTGCCTCACAGGTCTCTTTCCCACAGAAACAGGATGTGCTGGTATAGATACAGTAGGTAGAGGGAAAAGGCAACTTTCCTGCTGTGGCTGCATCTCAGGGAGGGGTTCACTGTGTAGTTCCGGTTGCTGCACTGTTCATTCATCTGTGGTCCTACTGTTCTTTTCACAAATTGGGACTCTGGGACAGGTCTGAAGTTGCATTTGAGAATATCTCAGTTATTTATATATAACGTTTACCACTCTCCTTGCCTTTCTGTGCTATTTACTGTGCTTCTTTCTTCTGCTGTTCTTGTCTAATCTATTTCATGCACTTATAAAAAAAAATCCTGTTTAACACAGGGCTAATTTGCTCTTATTGAATGAAAATTTTTAGTTTCCTTTGGTCTTATCAAAAGCAATTTTAGCCACTCCAACTAGAGTTTTAAGATCCACAGGGACAAGAACTAATTCTTTTAAGTTAACTTCAGAATTAGGACAATGTTCAGCACATAGTAAACCTACAATATATATTGACTGGTGGGCGAATGTCCCACTTCCAGGACCTTGTTCTCTGTAAATTTGCAGGGGTACAGGCCAGTTGTGCTCATTTTTTAGATAGCAGAGATTTGGTGATAAACACCTGGTTTCTCTGGAGTAGATTGTTGTTGATGATCTTCTGCTGTTGGTATTGTTCATGACTCACAGGTGATAGGGATTAATGTTGTCCCCAAATGAGTCTTAATGTCTATTACTGGCCCAGACTTCCAAGCTAGCTATCACCACTTTTGCACTAAAGCAGTTGGCATTGCATGGGTATAGAAGCTGCATACACATTACCACATGGAATTCACTTGCCTAATTGTGTTCTGCTTCTTTGTTTTTGGTCACACAAAAGGGCATTGCCACAGCTGCTGGATTAAGTAATGGCTCAGTATCTGTCTTCAAGGTCATGAAACATGCTATCTCTTGGGACAAGGGTAAGAATTTCAACTCCCATAAAAATCCTCAAAACAATCCTCTTTATTTGTGAATTACCCTACCATGGATCACCTCTTCCTCTCAAAAAATATACCGAAGATATTGTGTGTGTGTGTGTGTGTGTGTGTGTGTGTGTGTGTGTGTGTGTGTTTTAAACTTCTGGCATTTCCCTTGTTGTCTTTCCTTTAAGTGCTCTACTTTCAGAATTCCTAAAAATGTTGAGATTGTTTTCCAGATGTTAGCTTTAGAGCCTGTTCCTGAAATGAGAGCAAGGGAAGTACCTTAAAATATTTGGAAGTCATTTTGTTTTATTTTGTTTATCATCTACATTTTCCCAGTGAGAATGTCATGTTGAGAATGCATATCTTAAAATCTTATAACTCTCTCTCAGTTATTGAATTCATATTGTCAATTCGTTTTTACTATTTTAAGCTTTATCACTAAAATTTGGAAGACATGATGAATGAAATTGTTATTTTTAAAGAACCCAAGGAGACAGTTCTTGCCATGGATCAATATATTATTCATCCTGTAAATTTGAAAACAGAGAAGTCCTCTAGTACCAAACATTCTTCTAATATATACCAGCACCATCAGTCCTTTTTAGGACATAACTGAGATACTAAGGAATTAACTTCTTCAAGACACAAGGAAGAAGTTCCTCATACAGAGGCACTGACTTACTGTACCACCCTGTACAAGCCAATGAATTCATTTGGCATTATTGCAGAAATGCAATTAAATCAGTAATCCCTAAGCACCTTGTTTGTTTTTCAGGTGTGATTTTAGACTTTAGAAAAGTACAACCGATTTAAGAGGAAGAAGGGATTACACACAGGTGTGTGGTGGCACACGCCTATAATACCAGGTACTCAAGAGCATGAGGTGGGAGGATCACAAGTTCAAGGCCAGCGTGGATACTTTAGCAAGATTCTGCATCCTCAAAAGAAAAGAAAAATACCTGGACATGTAGCTCAATGGTAGAGAGTTTACCTAGTATCATGCACAACGCCAAAGTTCCATTACCAGTATTCGGGGGAAAAAAAAATTAGAATCACCTTACTCCCACTCCCATCTGAACTGAATAGTTCTCATGACATTCATTGTCCATTAGAAGGTTTACTTTTAAAGCAAAATTAATATTTGCTAGAAATGACAATTTTAAAGTAATGGATTCTCCATCCAAAGTATTGATCCAATTTTAAGAGCTGAATTTCATATCTCTTTATTTTATTTTGTAAGTAGCAGATAAGAATTTAAAACGACCCTCATCTTATATTGTTAGATAATACCACAGAGAGTATTTCTAACCTCAGTTTTGGCTCCTGTCTACTGGCTAGACCTATTTAAATTACCTAACCTGTTTAATGAGCTCCAAAAATAAATATATATTATAGAGAAAACTCAAACACACCCACTATTTACAGAGAAATTATACAGAGAGGGCACTTCTTCAGTATGTGACCCAAATAACCCACATCAGATTTAATTCAATATGGGAACCTGGGATTACACTGGAGCTGTTATCTGGGTCTAACATAACTGCAAAAGCATCTTTAAAAGGTAGTACAATCTTGGATCGTCTGTTTCCTAACAAAGATTGAGATCTCCCTGAGAAGAAAATTAATGCATTCTTGTTCTCCCTTTCATCACGATGAGTTAAAAAGAAATTATTTAAATTAAATGCAGTTTCCTTGGAATTTTGTAGCTAATTCTAAAATGAGAAATGAGCCAGTAAGTAATCCTGTTATTTCTGACAGTGCCCAAAATAAGAGGGAAAAAAATTCTTCCTGGCAATCTCTCTTCATTGTGCAGACATCACACATGCTGAGAGGTACCTGGAAAGGCATCTCACAGAGGCAGCAGGTTTCACCATTGAAGATTCATTCTTAAAACATTTCTATAGTGATGGTGAGGAAACTCAAACCTTCCAAGGCTTTGATGCAAATGGGTTTATCCAGGTGATTTTTGGCAGGTGATGCAAGCCAGCAAGGGAAAAAGAACAACATGGAAAGTACTGAAAGGGAGCAGTGGGTGGGAAACAGGGCCAGAAAGGAGACGCCAATGATAATTTCATACTAAAAACCTTGCCTAGGGCCTCCATGTCTATTCCTTCCACCAATGCTACTCACGGAGATCCTGAAATGGCCCTGAACCTGGTGATAAGACCTATGGGGAGTGGGTGAAGCAAAATAATAATAATAATGATGATAATAATAATATATTTGTGTTTTGATATTGTGTGTTATAAATATCTATATTGGATATAAAGTAGTGTAAGAGAGTAGTTAATAGATCAAATGGGTCAACACTCCAAGAGAGGAGAAAAATTATAATGAATTTAATTTCTGAGAAAACAAAGACAATTGAAATTTCAGTATGTACAGTGTTATCCCTCTTAGTCATGAAGAATATTATAGGGTTCTAAGTCTCAGCTCATCTAAATTTAGTAGGAAGAGGTCAAATATTTCTGAAAAGCAGCAAATTTGGCATCCTTTAACCATTTCAAGAAAGCATTTTCATGATGTCAAGGGAGCAGTTCATGCTGAAAAACTTATTTGTTGCAAAAACTTATTTTTGCAGTGTGAGGAATAAGATTGCTGGTGACAGTTCAACTTTCCAAGAGCTGGGTCTTTGCATGGTATGTATAGGGATAATGTCTCTAAGAGATGTCATGGAGTATAGGTAGAAGAAACCTTTTGTGAAGGGGAGATTGAGAATAGAGGAAAAGAAGAGAACCCGGATGTGAACTTGGGGGGGAATATTTTAATGTGGAAACATAATAAGCCCTTTCTTTGTCTCCTTTTTTGAAAGGTCATTTCTTCCTTTGTGTATTTCTTCTTTCTCTGTCAGATCTAGTCTCCAGCAGTCAGGCAGTGGGGAAGGCAGAGTGACATTTCCTGAGTCCTAGCGCCACAAAGCACCAGCAAGGTGTTTGGCACACCCTCTGTTGAAAATCTGTCTCAGAATATTTGGTAGAGAAGAAAACTGTCTAGTTTTCATTTCACATGAAAATTTATTTCATTGGTTTCATGTCACAGTCCCACAACTGTATAAAGAGTCTTAATTGTCACAAACACAGCAGTGACTCAACAGACATGTGCTGCCACGCTGTAATCCAAAGATCTGATGTTAACTACTGAGGCCATTAATGCTTTTAAAAGGAGCTTTTGCCAACTAAACAATCAAATGCCCATAATTACTTGTCAATTTTAGTACAGTTCCTGTCACCCTGAATAAACCATTTTCTTTATATTGTGAATGACGAACTTGCCAATAGAACTTTCAATACTAAAACTGCCATGTAGAACAAAACATCTCAGAATCAGTTAACAGGTGTAGCTGCAAGGTAGAGCCTCAGAAATCTGCTTAAATGCAAGGAAAACGTCTTTGTCAATATGTCAAATCTGGTGACTTCATTTGAATTCAATTCCTTTCTTCTAAAGCTCATCAACATGAAAAAAAAGTTTTCAAATCATATTCATAAAACTGCTCCTTTACCATTTTTGTTGATCTATAATTTTTTTTAAAAATGAGTTTTTAGCACTTTTAATTTGCATGAAAATAATAATAATAATAATAATAATAATAAATTTAATTATTATTATTTTTATTATTATTATTATTAGTGCCAGTGGTTGAAGCCAGGGGATCTTAACCACTGAGCCACATCTCCAGCCCATTTCATGTTTGTTTGTTTGTTTTTTGAGACAGGGTCTTACTAAATTGCTTAGTGCCTCACTAAGTTGCTGAGGCTGGCTTTGAACTTGTGATCCTCCTGCCTCAGCCTCCCAAAGTTGCTGGGATTACAAGCATGCTTTGCCTTATTATTATTATTATTATTATTATTATCATCATCATCATCATCATCATGGTGCTAGACATAGAACTCAGGGCCTTGTGCACACTAGCCAAGCATTCTACTACTAAGCTACAGCCCTAGCCCTTGTATGAAAATTATTCACCTGATGTTAATTATTGGTTGCCTTTGGGGATACTTAGAGTCTTGATTTTTAAATAATTGTTCCTTTTTTTTTTTTTTACTTTTATGAAACAATTGAAAATGTGAAGCTTGACCAAATATTTGACAGCATTACGGAATTTTGTTAATATTTTGAGGGTGGGATAATTATTATATTTTTGTAAGACTAAGTGGATTGTTTGTTATGCCTTGTCATTGGCTTAATCACTGAAGAGATGTTGACCTTCTGTATATAGAGCTCTGTGCTCCAGATGAGGTATTTGACACTGGGCCATTACCAGGTGATAATTACTCCATCTCTGTTTAAAGGTCTTGCCCAGATTGTTTAGCTATTTTAAATCTTAGTTCACTCTTGAGCACTTGCCACTGAATTCCAAACATTTCAAAATGATAAATTATTCTTTATGAAGTCAAAGAAGACTGTGTTAGCGGTTCTGAAGTAACTCATTGGATGTGATATGATATGTTAACTTGAATATTATTGCCAAAGGATCTGTGATGAATACAACACTTGGCTTTACTTCTTTCTTAATATGTGAATTCAGTTTATACCAATGTAATACGTCTATATATATATTTTTGAAAATCATCTAGTGTGACAACAACTTTGAAGAAAAGCAATAGATTTTTTGTACCCTACCTCTCACCCCAAATACCCAAAACTAGATCAATGTCTTCGAAGCAAAGGCCACAAGGTCCCAACCAACTGACTCAATAATCATTTCAGTAAGGGAAAACCCAGGCCACAGGGAGCTACAGGGTTTCTCAGTTAAAGGGATCTGGATTTGGGGTGATTCAAGGTTAGTTTCCGGTTTTGAATTGGAAGCTGTATAAGAGTGAAGACAATCCTATGATTCAATTTTCTAAAGAAATCTTCTTTATTTTCCAGCAGTGCAAACGATTGAACACAAGACTTTATGCATGCTAGACAATTACTGTATCAGTTAACTACTTACCCAGCCCCTCAGTAAATTTTTTTTTTCCATAGTGAGAGAAGACTAGAGTGAAGCTCAGGATGACCTTGTTAACCAGCAATCCTTTCAGCAGCTGGGAGAAGGATCTGTGTTGTATTTTTAGGGCTTGGACAATGTTCATTTGTTATCTTCATTTAGGCATGATTACAGAATGGTCTTTATGTTGCATTGATCCATCAGAGTGGTGATGTTCCGTGAGATCTTTATGTTCAGAAGGAGGATGTCAACACTCAAATGGAACTGCCAGTTGGTCACAAAGGTAGTGGTGGGGTAGTTCCACCAGCCCAGCTGGTGGTCCTGGGGTAGTTCCTATAAGTCAGGAGGGGTTTTTCTCATTCCCAGAGGCAGTTATATCCAACTTTTTAGCAATCTCTTTTGGGACTTACCTCCAGATTCCTAAATATTAGTTTCTATCGTTTTTCAAATATTTGATTTTATTTTTAAAATACATGACTTCCTTCTATAGAAGTAACACTTTTAACTCCCTTATATCTATACTACAGTATATACTTCCCACATGCACACCTCCTGGATCCATCCTGGTAATATATTTACAATGTAATTTTTATTTTAACTAATTATATAAACATTTTCATTATTATGGCTATGTAAATAATATTCATAACAGAACTATACAGTATACTATAAATATATATCCTTCCCTTTCAATTTGGTTTTATCCTGGTTTTATAAATATCTTGCATTTCATTGGCTCAGTTATCAATAATCTTTCCCCCAAATTCTTCAAGGAAAGAATAAAACTTATCTTCAAATATTTAAAACATCTGGAAATTCTCCAGTTTTTCCTGCTTGCAGCTTCCTGGAGATGACTACCCGCAGTGGTGGCTCATGAGCCCCCAGCACCTGTCACCCTGAGACTTCATATTAGGCATTTAATTTAGCTGTTTCCTTCTAGATTTTCTGTTAACCTGACCTCAACACCTTCTTTTTTCTTGTTTTACCTTGTTGCTTTTAGTAGAGTTAAGTCCCTTAGAAGCTTCCCAGGAAATGGTACATAGAAGGCAAATACTTGGATTTTACATCCTGAAATAGCCCTTTTTTACCACACACACACACACACACACACACACCTTGGGCCAAAAAAGAGTTCAGAGAGGTTTGCCTTCTAATATTGAAATTACAGCTCTATTATCTTCTGTGTGCCAGTGCTGCTGTGAGAAGTCTGATGACTTCTGATTTAAATGTAACCTGTTGTTCCCCTTTGGAGGCTATTAAGATATTTGTTCTCGATGCTTTAGATTTTCATGGTGACAAGACCAATTTTGCTTCCTTTCTGTATACATCTTTCCAGGACCCATCAGTCTGAAATATGATATCCTTTTATTCTGAGAAATATGTTTTTTGTTTGACAATTTCCTTCTGTTTTTCTCTTTCTAGAACTCATATTTGTCAGACCATCTGGATTTGACTTTTAATTTCCCTTTTTTCCTGTTGTTTTATCTCTTCATCTTTTTGTTTGACCTTTTGACAGATTTTTTTTTTTCAATTGCTTCTTTCTGTCCATTTACTAGCTTAAAATTTTCTGGGATCAGCTGAGTGTGGTGGTGCACACCTGTACTCCTAGTAACTCAGGAGGAAGAGGCAGGAGGATTGCAAGTTCAAGGCCAGCCTCAGCAATTTAGCGAGGTCCTACACAACTTAGTGAGACCCTGTCTCAAAATAAAAAATAAATAAAGGACTGGGAACTTAGCTGAGTGGTCAAGTTTCCCTGGAATCAATCCTCAGTACAAAAAAAAAAATTTTTTTTTCCCTGTGGCCATATTTGAATTTCTGAGAGTTATTTCTCATTGGTTGGATGTTTCCTTTCTAAGAAAATTTCTTGTTTTATGGATGCATTTTCTGGTCTTATCCTAGATTCTGAAAGTAGTAATTATAAATGTGTTTGGTGTTTAATTCTCTTCCGTGTGTCGTCTTTGTTTGTTTTTTCCAAGTCCTTTATTCAGGTTTGTTAGTTTTAGTCTTTAACTTTGTGCTGGAGTCGTATTTAAATGTCTGGCCTCTTGAGCTGTCACTCCATACTTAAAGGTGAGGCATGAGGAACATTGTTTAGAAACTGCACATATGGGGTTCATGAGTAAGAGCTTCACTGTGGAAAGGTTGGCAGGGACAGGGCAGACTGTGAGGAGCTGGGAATTGGGGGAGGGACACTAAGGGATTCATTACCAGTTAGTTAGAGTGTTTGGTTACTCCAGAGAGGAAGTCTTCAATTTTATGCCTAGGATGTTATGCTTGTCAGCCTGTGTTCTTACTTAGGGCTAAGCTGAAGAGCAGAGGAGAAACTCATTAGACTCAGAAGGCTACAACCAGAGGATCACCAAGTTCAAGGCCAATCTGGGCAACTTGGCAAGACCCTGCCTCAAAATTAAAAAAAAAAAAATGATGAAAGGGCTAAAGATATGGCTTATTGGTAAAGTACCCCTGGGTTCAAGTTTCAAAACCAGTAAAATAAATAAATAGGTAAATAAATAAACTTTGAAAAATAAAATTATGGATATAATCCTTATAGTTAACATGGTACTTCCATTCCTTTCTCCATTCAGCCTAAGCCATGAACATTTCTGCTGCAATTTCTTCATAGAGAAAATCTCAGAGCTTCAATGCGTGGGAGAGAGTTGCCTAGCTATTTGGGACAGAGGAGAGGGACATAGAAATCTATTTCTCCCAAAACCAGTCACAAGGAAAACTTCCGTTTATACCTTCAAGTTCACTCTCACACTCAAAGTTGGTAGGTGTGTCCAAATGCTGGAACCTTCTGAGGTTTTGACAAGAACTGTCTCCCCTCCTCATCATTTATATGCTTAGATGTCAACTGTCCTTGTTGATCAAATCACTTATCACTTGTCTGATACTTTCAATCTTCTAGGAGTTTGTTGATACCTTTGTCAACCGTTCTCTTTATTTGGAGTTTATATATTGTTTTATATATTGTTTACATATTTTTCATTGGTATCTTAGAAAGAAGCAGTTAAAATACATGCATTTGAACCAGAAATGTTAGCTTTGATTTTTACCATTTGTTCCTTTAAAACATTTAACAATCGGTAAGCACTTTGAAAAGTCTTATATTTCATTTGCATTTTTCCAGTGCACTAAGTTATTGGGGGAGAGCAAAAGCAAGACAAAATTTTTAAAATTTCCTTTTCCTTCTTCTTTTACCCTTCTTCCAGTTGTATGAGACTGTCTTCAATAGACACAAGATGGGCACTCAATGGCTGATTGCACAAAATCTTTGATGCAGCCAACTACAGAAAAAAATGACAACATCAGATAATAGAACTAATAATGTGGAGTCATAATCACAAGCATTCATAACTCTATTACATTGGACCTACCCACTAGTATTTACCACAAAATCCATAGAAAACAGCACACTTTATTAGGCCCCCAAATTTTATTGTCATCATCTCCAACAGGATTAATAGGTGATCAGGTCTACTTCAGAGCCTTATTTCCTCAGATAGCAAAGGAGAGACTATCCTGCCTACCTGAATTTTAATTTTAGCACATTTTGGTGCTTTTGATGTGAACAAATATTATTGTTCTTTCAACCATGTAATATTTCTAATGAGTTCAAGACTGCTAACGTCTTAAAGTCAGTGGATGCACAGGATCTTCAGTAAGAAAGTAAAAGGAATCATAACTAGTATTGACAGAGAAGATGCTAATCAAATATTAAAACCAATCAGATGAACTTGTGCAGTTAACTCGCAAAATGTCAGTTCTTCCTGTGGTTAGTGACATCAATTAGTTGAAAACGAGATGCAGGAACATGCAGATGCTTGTTTTAACAAGTCAAAGCAGCGTGGCTTGTGGTAGGTCTCATTTTGTAAATATTACTTGTTCTTAAGAAGCTAGACTGAGAACAAGTTGAGGCTTGAGGACAGCAAACATTATTGAGGCTGAGAAGAAAGGTTGTTAGTTTTTGTTCCTTCTTTATTTTTTCCCCCTCCCTGAGAAAGGATTTTCCCACAAGTCTATGAGGAAATGAATGTAGATTGGTCCAGTGATCTGGCATTTCTTTATCAGTCTCATTCAACGCTTAAACATAGACCTGGTATAAATTCTTTGATGTTTTCTACTTCCAGGAATTCATTCATCACCTAAATTCTGACTTTTCATCTAATAGCACATTCTAAAGGATTGTTCTGAGTTATATGAATCTCTACAAATCCAAAGTTAATCAGATTATCTGCCCACCAATCCCAGTGTTCCTCCTAAATCCCTGAATGGGTTTACAATCTATGAAGCTCCCTAAACTGAAAATTTTAGTTATATGCCACTACCAAGCACAATTCTTTTATCAGTGATCTAGAAATATTTCTAAAATAAGTGAATGGAGGGATTTTCAATGCTTTTATTCCTCTCCTTCAACCTGACAGTTGAAAATTCTATCCATTCCACTTCAAGTCCCTTTTAAGGCATCTCCTTCTCCTATCTGCAGGTCCTCAAGCCTTGTGTCTTGTGTCTCTGACATCTAAGCCATCTGCATCCCTGCAGCACAGATTTGGTCACATTGTAGATTCATTTGAAAATATTTCCTCTCTTCTGAGTGCAAAATAAAATTCTAACTTCCCTTCCTGACTCTCTGCCCTTCTTCTTGGTACTTTGCCTGACCCATGAACCGAACCTTCCTCTAAAGCCTCACTTTGCCTTCTGTGAGCCCGCTCTGGGGTTTTCTGCACCCGAGCCTTGATCACATTGTCTCCTGGGTTGCAGTGTCCCTTCCCTGTGTTCTCTTACGTGACCCAATCCTGCTCATCCTTTAGCTCCTAATTCAAACATCTAAGCCTCTAATCAAAATTAATTTTTTACTCCTAAAGTTTTCATGATACTTTTTGTTCATACTTCTGCCCTAGTTCTCAACAATCTAAGCTATATTTTAATAATCTGTTCATGCAGTTGTCTCTCTCTCTCTCTGAAGTCCCCAAAGCACTTAAATAGTGCTTCACCCTCTGTAAATGCAGTGGAAAGTTTTCAGAATTGGCACCGAATTAAAGCCATATGTATATTATTTTGGGAATTACACATATGTTTCAGGAGTTAGAGAAAATAAACTAAAATGGAATCAGAAAGCCTTTAATATTGAGAAGAGCCTGAAAATATTTTAAAAATGTGATCCATGATGTGATATGGACTCATATTTCAAAATAGGGTTTCTTTCACAAGGAACAGAGGGTCACTGCAAAACAAGATGGTCAGCAGAGACTCTCTCCTGGAACCACTGGTCCCCACACTGGTCCCCACACTGCTCCTCAACTCCCCCCTTAGATTCTCAGGTCCAGACCTGTGGCTTTCTTTCTTGTCTTTATTCCCTGGGCTTGTGTTCCCATCTAGTCTTCCAGGTGTCATGAGTGTAGCTCTAAGAGCCCCAGTGCTAAAGATGAGATAATGTGCTGCCCGTGGGAGGGAAACATTCCAGGTCCCCTTTGGAAAGCTTTCATTTCACTCCAGTACATCTGAGGGAACAGGAGCCTCTTTCAAATGCACCACCCTGTACCTTTGGTGTGTGCCCTCCCTTCTTCAGGGAGCAGGGTTGGAGAGCCAGAAGCAGCCTGTTCTGGTGCAGACTCCCTGGGGGGCCCTCCATGGAGTCCTGTACTGCAGTCGCCCCATGTGTAATGGGCTCACGGAGCTGGCAGCAGAGTTGAGAGCTTGCAGTGGCTGTATTTTTTAATTATATATGGCAAAGACTCCTTGCTCATTCAGAGAAAGCCACTCTTCAGGTTTGCTCTCTTTTATTGAGAAGGTATTTCCCAATTCGAGGGAAATTATCAAGGAGTAAGAAGGCCAAGTTCCTATCTCCATCTAGCTGCCAACTTACCATATAAAAGGGAATTAATTATACTTACCTAAACAACGGCAGTAGGATCTGCTCCAGTAGAAGAATCTTTTTTCTTTGAACTCTTTACTATAAAAATACTATATATATATATATATATATATATATATATATATATGCTAATCAGTAAATTGTAAGGACCCCCATATGTAACTATATCCAGTTTTGACAACTATCAATTTTTATAGCTGATCTTATTTTATCTATATCCCATTCCTATACTTTGCTTTGAAACAAACAGGATATCATATTTGTTTTTCATTCACAAGTATTTTTAAGAATGAGTATTGCCAGTTCTGGAATCCATATTTTGTTGTGTCAAAGCTGAAAAGGATTTGAGCTTCATTAGTGTGTTGAATTTGCAAAACCAAACTGAAGAGTTGGGTTGTGTGAACTAGCTGTAGCCCCGTGATTAATCTATTCTGTACACAAGAGCAAAGGGTTTGGGAACGCCCCTCCTTTGGTCACCTAGTAACTTTTCACTAGTCAACAACAAGCTGAATAAGCTATTATGTTGCAGGAAAGTGCTTGACTAGCTGACTTGGATCTTCTCCTAGATTTTAGAAGAAATAACCATCACCAGGTTTGAATCAGCTAAACCTCTAGGCTTTGCTGGCAGGAAAGAGGCATATTATTTTTGGAGCATAAAATGGATACAGAAGACTTGGGCTCAGGTAAACTAGGCCAAATATTGAAGCAGATTTGGAGACAAAACCAAATGCTAAAGCAGGCACTCCTGGGTGATGACCTTTGTGAGGGGCCTGGGGCGGCCACCTGGTTGGCCACAGTGGTCTTTCTGGGTCAGGAACTCAGTGGGGCTCTTCACCAACTGTTGGAGCACACTGCAGGGACCCTGTGTTCCACCTGCCAGCAGCTGTATGTGCTGCTTGACAAGGAGAACGCATGTATCTGGAGGCAAGGTAGGTATCTTTTTGATTTATTCCTTTCTCTAAGAAATATTGATAGGACACTATCTAAGAGATGCTACAAGCAGACTAACAAGTCTATGGTAGAGTCTCTGTTTATAAGGGACTGGCAATAGAATAGGGGCAATATGGTAAGACAAATGCATAATAATGCAAGGAAGTGGCAAGCTGGTCCCACTGGAGATAAAAGACTGAAGTCTTATCTCTTTGGAATCAGACAGGATCCTATTTTTAGGTGATACATTTAGAATTTTTCCAGAAAAGAAAAAAACCCAAAAAAACAAAACATGATATTTGAAATGAGACTTCAGTAATGAAACTTCAGTAATGAATTGGAATTATGTAGTTAGAACCTTGAGAATCTTGAGATATTATTAACAGGATACAAGGCTTAGAGGCCTAGTTTGGGGCAGAGAAAAGCAGTTTTTCTATATTGGAATATAACATTCTATTTCTAGAGACATTTGAGCCAGGATAACTAATTACAAAAGAATTTGAAGGACTGGGGTGATGTGGGATAGGAAACTGGATCCCCCCACACCTATGGGGCAAGTTCTTGGGAAGGGGCCCAGTTATAGATGCTGAAACATACAGTGAGGCATGAAAAATGTGGTATCTGATGAATACAATCTTAGACACTAGCAGTTACTCTACCCAAGAGTATAGGTGGCATCCTGAAGTCCAGCTGTAAATAATAGTGTCAAGCTACAGGGGCAGTCTCAATCCATCGGGAAAGCAGGGTGAATATTACTAAGAAATTCAGTCTAGAGGACAAATAGTGAGCATCAAAGAAATCTGCCAAAGGCAGCAGGGTCCAGGAGCTGTCAGCTGGAGCTCATGATGAGGTTTCCACTGTCTCTAGAGAACATCAAACATGATCTTAGGTAATGTCAAGACAAGTCTTCAGCTACCAGAAACAGGGAGTCCAAAATAAAGACAGGGTCTCAGGTAAAAGACAAAGAATAGGTTGTCAGAACTGGAGCCCAAAGATAAGCCCAGACTAGTGAAGGGATAATTTGGTGATGATTCTGAAAACATTGAGCTATGGACCCTTAAATCACAAATTCTTTAGTTCAGAATCTAATCCTAAAAACCGATGAGATGCTAAGCCCTCTAGAAGTCATCAGGTGACCTTTGTCATTTGCAAGAAGAGGGATGTGCAGATCAGAGACTATTATGAAATGGGAATGGAGTGACGGATGGCATCAAATCAGGTCCTAAAGAAGGTTTACACTGACGTAAAGAGGCTGGACTTCATTGAGCAGCCTTTGAGCAGACACCATAGGTTCCTGTAGGCATAATAAGAGATGCTCTTTGAACGACCAATTTGAAAATTTCTAATGACCACAAATCCAGTAGGAGAAATGGCGTAAATCTAATCCTATTCTCATGGGAGAAAACAGCTCTTCCCCAATATATCAGCAGAAAAAAACACAGCTACAGCATTTCTGCTCTCCAGGCCTCATTTGGAGTGTTTAGCTAATTTTAGGCTCATCATTTTCAATGGGTAATTGTTTAACTGTAGTAACTTCAGAGGCAAAGGAACAAATCTCAAAATCACACCAAAAGAAGAATGATTGAGGGAGTAGCCAACTTCAGTTCTTACCCCAGAGAAGGAGGTCTTGGTATTTGTTTTCAAAATTCAAAGCATTTTCTTGAGCAAGAGAGATCAAATGTACTTTTTCTACCATGTTTAAAAGTAGCTTGTTTCTAGTTCCTAGAAGTGTTTAAAAGGTCAGTTGTGCAAATCAGCCTTTCTTCAGGAGGTTGGCTTAAGTACCCACTAAGGGTCTTGGTAGGTTTCTAAGATTTTTTTTTTTTTTTGCCATATCTCATTGGAGAAGCATGATTTGGTTTAGTTTCGTACTTATTCTTTTGCGTGTGTGTGTGTGTGTGTGTGTGTGTGTGTGTGTGTAGAAATTATTGCTTTCATAGAATGCCTCATGAAAATGAAGGAGCATTTGGGGAACACTGCTCTTCTTCTAAAGAAAGAAGAAAAGGAGATGTGTAATTTATGCAGGATGCATGATGAACATACTCCACAGCGGACAATGACCACCATTCATGACACCAAAGCAACAGACATTGCTGCAAGAGAGGAACTAAATGTCATAGAAACAGCTACTGTTTCTCCCACAAATGAGGAGGAAAGCCATTACACAAATCAGGTTCAGTTAAAAGAAAATAAAACACACATAAATTCTGAATTAGTGGAAAGAGAAAACAATGTATCATTGAATGGAAATGTTACAGGGCAAGAACCGTCACAGAACACCATGTTCCCAGATAATGCAGAAAATGAAGATGATAAACAAATAGGACACGTGACTGCTGAGAACATCAATGGCAACAAGGAGGAGATTCATGACATAATCCAGATAACAAAAAGAGAAATTCAAGGGACCTCAGAAAGCCAAAGAGAAGAGATTACCACATCCTCAACAACACGGGATATCTCCAGTAAACTTGTGAATAATCTTCCCAGTGACTCAGACAGTCTAAAGCAAAAGAGTAGCATAATGGAAAAGGAGTAAGTAAACACAATGTGAGATGTGCCTTTCAATATCTACCTGTTTATGTGTTTTTGTAGTTAGGAAATGTCTTCGCCCATTTGGTTTGCTATAACAAAATAGCACCAAGTGGGACCTTTTAAACAACATAGTTCTGGAAGCAGAGAAGAGAGAGAAGGTGTTGGCATATCAGTGTGTAGTGAGGACCTTCTTGTTCATAGATGGCACCTTCTTGCTGTGTGTGCACATGGCGGAAGGGGTGGGAGTGGTTTGGGGGGGCCTGTTTTATGAGGGCAATAATCCCATTCATCAGGATTCTACTTTCAGGACCTAAGCATCTTCCAGATGGCCCCACCTCTTAATGCCATTACCTTGGTTGTTAGGATTTCAACATATGAATTTTAAGAGAGTACAATCATCAGGACCATACCAACATATATGTTATTTATACATGAATACGATTTTACATTTTCATGTCATATCTCTGACACATATTATACATCAGTAATTCAGGTTAAATTACCCCCTCAGAAATCGGTGTGGCTGCCATTACTTATATTATTTGTTTCTTACAGTTTTAGAAAACATATGTATTAAATGTTTCTTTAAAATAAGAAAGAATTAACTAGATGAGAAAGTAATAAAAACAATTGTTCAAATCATTACTTTTTGAATTGTAAGAAAAAGAAGAAGATTGCAGAATGTTAAAAAAAAATTAAAAGAACATTTTTTAGCCTCTTATTTATTTATGTTTTTTGTGACTTCAAGAAAATCACCATAATTTTTTAACCTGTGTCTTTTGAACTCTGGAAACTCATAGATAAGCCTTGGGAGGTTTTTAAATTTGATTCTGTATGTTCATGCCAATTTTATCTCCTTGGAAAAATTTCACAGTTCTCATGAGACTCTCTAAATGTCCATGATTTAAATAAAGGGAAAAAGGTTTATGAATCTGATGTATTTTTATGAATTATATCCCCTTCACAAAACTGCAAGTATCCTTTGTCTAGATAGAACAAAATATCCACAAACCATAATTTCCCAGATAAACAATACCCCTAGAAGCAATAGGGACTGGGGGGTGACCACTTGTTTTGGGAATTAGATAGACTTGATTTTTATTTTCTGTTTTATTACACACTATTTCTGTGACCCTGAGCAATTTGCTCCATTGTAGACCTCATTTTTCTTGTTTGTAGAAATAATATATATTTCCTGGGTATATTTGATAAGGTCAGAGGAGAAAATCATGGAAAGGGCCTACCACCATGCCACTCTGTAGGTGTTGGTGCCCAGCTAAATGTTAGTGTGCTATTTCATTTCACCCTCAGCTACCCTCACTTTCCCTGCCTCCTCCTCACTACTTCTCTTCACCTATCCCCTCCACATCACTGCTATGATATATTGATTCTCTTTCAGATAAATTTACAGTACCATTTCCAGGACAACATCACTAACAGAGTCGGGGATCTTTGGCAAGTCAATATGTTCACGTTGACCCTAGTTATCTATGAAATGAAGAGGTTCGGTTAGTTTTGCTGTGATGTCCCCACAGTCAGACTCTAATGAAGTGTATAGATGACTCGTTCAATACATGAAAGACTGCTGTGGTTTGTAAGAATTACTGTCCCTGCAAACCAACTGCTACAGTTTTTAGCATGTGGTTACCCATCTCAGTTGAGAAAAACATCAACACTTTATATCCTCACATTCAGAAATGACTCAAAACATCAGTTAGTGAGTCATAGGCCTGAACCACTCCCTCTAACACCTCCTTTAGGTGTTCCCCAGTTAGTGATTTCCTCTTTATGGCATCCAAATCAATTGTGCTTGGCTTGCATGTTTAAGAAGATGACTATTCATTCCAGTCTCCCAGGCTAGGAAGCCATCACACCACATAAAAGTACATGTCATAAACAAAATCTTTCTCAGAATCTGCTGTAGTTCCTGTATGGTTACCTTTCCAGAAGAACCCTATCTTCTTCAGAGTAGCTGTCCTGGTGTGTACACAAAGGAGAAACAAGACTAGAATAAACCAACAAGATTATTTTAGTGACTAGAGACTAGATGGTATTTTATTAGGGATGAGGAGAATGGGAAGCCTTTGTAGTTCTCCTCATCCTACTTCATCTGTTGATTGGGAACCCATAGCTCTGGAAGAAGAGTGCATTGAGAGAGTGTCCAGACACAGAGGTGGATTATTCCTGAAGTCACTGTACCCTCAATTGAACGATGTTCATTTTATGAATTAACTTCATCACTATCACTAGAGAATACTCTAGCAGACCAATGCTCTGTGTAATCTTTTGTTCCTTCTCACTTTATGAGTTCAGAATTATAAATATAAATAAATGACCCTCTCTGTAATATGAGCATCTTTTTTAGATTTCTGCATTAAAGTGCTCTTTAAAATTCTATATACCAATAATATCAGTACATATATATTGGTACTGATACATACCAATATGTAAAATATACTAATAAAATTCTATATACCAAACCCAGATAAGATTATTTTGTAACTGTAAAATATTGCTGTGCTATATATAGATCCTTTTATTTCTCTCTACCTTTGCTATGTTTCAATCATTTCCCTAGTACAAAATGACAAATAGAAGAAGAGGAGAAACTCAAGTTGGTAATTTTAATAGAGATCTAATAGTTACTGAGTACCCAGCTTATGCTAATTCATTACTATAAGAAGTTTAGATGTTTTGTCTCATTCAGTCTTCACAACACATGATTATGGATGAAGCAAACAGTACTTTGGCATCATTTGAGGAAGTGTAAGAGTTGAGTTTGAGTTATTGTGTTAAAGATGGATGGAGCCAATTATTGGTTCTAAAATTTACAACCTGTGAGATATGTAGCAAGCTAAATTTTCTTTCGTTTCTTCCTTCCTTCTCCCTCTCCCCTTCTTTCCATTCTTTCTTTCTTTTCAGCCTCCATCTCTATTTTGTGGTGGTAAGGATGGAACCCAGAGCCTCACATACACGAGGCAAGCACTCTACCGCTGAGCTACATCCCCAGCCCTGTGGTTAGATTTTCTAACCCTGATTCCTTGTCTGTAAAATGGTGATGATAGTAGTCCTAATCTGACACAATAGTTGTGAAGATTAATGAAATTATGTAGACTTAAAACCTGGTCCACAGAAAACATTAAGTTTTAGCTATTTTAATAATAATTATTGATGTCTATGGTTATACAAATAGAAAGTGATTGATCTCAAGTTTGAGTTTAAATCTATAAGGTTCTAAAAGTCTTTGGTAATTATAATAGTTAAAATGAGAAAAATATTATCAAATTAAGCTTTTGGAATGATTATTTGAGGATTGCAAACAATCTGTTCCTAATTACTACTGAATTCAATCTCTGAACCATTCTCAATCTTTCTAAAAAAAAATAGAGTTCACATCACTCTTTGATCTAGTGTGTTTATACAATTATAATACCTTGTACACAAGTACTCCCTTCCCTTGTAATGTGGGAAACCATTTAGTAATTAGTTCTTGGTCTATCAAGAAGCATCAGCAATCTTCAAGTTCTTATTATGAAGTAAACGATACTAAGAAATAAATCAATCACATAAATAACAATAGTAGTCACATTATAAACAATAATTATGGCTAACATATAGTATAATGCCTTCTTTCAAATTACTTAATATATAATAGGTCACTTAACCCAAAGTTTTCCTATAAGGTAGATATCATTTAATACTACTTTATAGTTAAGGAAACTGGCATAGACAGGTAGAGTACCTCTCCCAAGGTCACAGGTTTTATAAGGAGAACTGAGGTTCATACCAAGGCAATATGCTCTAGAGTTTGTGTCCTCTGCAGAAAGCTACAAAGTACATTTAAAAATAATAATAATTGGAAAAATGACATTCTGTTGTTTCTACAGGTATCTTATGCTGAGCGAGGAGTCTGACCCCCAAGTGTCTTGCTACATTACAGCACCATCACGTGTCCTACAGCAGCTGGAGTGCCGGATAGTTAACAGCATGAGTTGCTTAATAGTGAGTGATAATGAAGAGCTGGTTAGCAATGTCATCTCCATTGAATGCTCAGATAAGGAAGAGAGAATTCCATTTCCAATATGCATTGCAATTCCATTTACTGCACGTTACAGGGGAAATTACAGAGACATCATGGTGAAAGTGTCTGACATAAACCTTCAATCAAGTTACCTAACCCCAAATTCACTAGAAGGAATGAGAGGAAGTTACAAGGTCAGTAAATCCTTGGCTACATTTGCATTTGCTGTAGGGCAGACTAATAGATTATATTGTAGATATAATGGCTCCATTGATAACAAAGGGTGGATAGGTTTGTGCCAATACATTTATACTTTTTTGCCATCTATAAAGATCAGAGAGCAGAAATGACTTGCCAATGTCAGGAATTGAGAACTTGGATCTCGGACTCAGCAAGTGTTATTTTTTCACCTGGGAAACAAAAGTGACATCATAGTTTAATTAACTTCATGCTTTAGCCTCGCTTTAGAATAGCATATCTAATGTGTTGGACCCTGGCTAAATTTAAGAGTGCTAAAATCCCCATGTGTTAATGACTTTATTTTTATCATTCATGAGTTTTAAACTATGCAAAAAAGGAAAAATTGTGTGTGCAGGCTTGTGTGTGCCTCCCTTGACCCAGTAATTAAGTCTATAAATGGAATTCAGCTTGCACATAGAAGATAGTGTGCATGATGGTCAGTATTGGGGAAGTGGGGAAAGATTGGTGGGGTCTGAAATCAGGTTTCTATACTTTCTGGCAGCATGAACTTGTGTAAATTAAAAACTCTTTCTATGACTTAGTTTCTTCATCTGAAAAATGAATACGATAATAGTGTCCACCTGATAAGATTGTATTAAGTAGACAACACATTTATGAACCTAAGAGGAAACCTATAAATACAGGCTAGTTGTTAATAAATTGTCACTTTTCATTATTGACTCTACTGTAATAAATCTGAAACTCTCTATGATCACAAATTCATACGTTGCAAAGAAAGGATATATACAATTATTAAATTTAGTACTGTAGAATTGATGGGGACTAATATTTGAGGTTCTTTTTAACCTATTAAAATATTCGTCTTTTCCACCTTTATGTAAGTGGAAAAGACAGAGCCTGGGGAATACATGTCAAAAATCTTTATAACACATCTCTATATTTTCTGATTTTGTTTTTTCCAAACTACAAACAAGATTATGCAATTGAATAAGCAAACAAAGCCTATTCTAATCACCCTTTCCAACTCATTCAACTAATTCATTTTATATTTAGTCTAGCAAGTCATTAAGTATGAAAGTCTGATCCACACTGCCCTTTATTAGACTTTTTAGTCTGGCCAGTTTACGTGACTGTCACAGTAAAGTAAAATCTGCTCCCAGCATGTGGGCTTTCCACAAAATGAGTTTGAAATTTGCTCAGTAAATGGATGATCAAAGCAAAAGAAAAAGAGAATCATGGTCTACCATGAAAAATAAAACTGTATACTTTTCCTTTTGCAGTATTCTGATGGTAGTTATCCTTAGTTTTAGCTCAAGAAAACTTAAATCTTGGATTCTTTCCAGTTTTTTTCTGTGGGTCCTATGTGACATTTAAAAATTCTAATTCCTAAAAACCCTTTTTGTTGCCCAGTGTCTGCCAAATGTGTTCTCCTGGTTTCCAGGAGACTTTTCTTGCCTGTTTCTCACTATTTTCCCTCTGGCCAGTTGAGAACATTCATGCCTTGAATTTTCCCAACAATGAATTCATGCAGTGATATTGTGAAATCTCCTCCTTAGTCAGCTTTCAAATGATAGATTATTTTCCATTGTGATTGTCCTTGAAATGTTTGTGTGTGTGTGTGCATGATTATCCACTCATGCTAGGGCGGAGTCCGGCTGGTGTTTGGGGAAGCATGAATACACCGAATTACATCTAAGTCTGCCTCCTCATTTTAAGCTTTGCTGATTACATGAGGAGGTCATTTCGTTTTCATTTATGTACTCAGTTCTCTTTTGTGTGATATAAAAAGCTTGAATATGTGCCTGCATATATGATTACACATTTGAATGTCACTACATAAAAAAAAAACGCAAATGTATCCTTCTGCAGTCATCTGCTCCCACTACATGAAGAGAAATAGAGAAAATGACTTAATTTTGGCATCCTAAAAGATTCTGAGCTGTCAGAAGGACGAATTTGCTAACAGTACAGGTGCTCCAGCATTTGAATAAACTACCCAAGTAATAAAATTCTACTCCTCAGAATTCCCAAAGACAGGGCTGAATGTTCTGAATTTAAAAAAGACTAGTATTTAAAATCCATTATAGCTAAAGGAGTCTAGAACTCCAGAAGCAGTTAATATTTGTGAGAACACTGAATATGATCGCCTACCATACATGTACATTTGGGAGGATCTAATTTTAAAAATACATGGACTTTTCTTTTTTGTGTGTCATGCAATCTGAATTTGAGAAGCTTTTAGTTAGCTGTTTCTACTTTATCTCACAGAAGAACCCATTTTCAGTTAATTGGATCATTCCAAATCCTGGTGATCATATTGACAACCTATGGGTTTTTCTGAGAGTTCACAGAGTGTGGACAGCATGTACTTCCCCAGACAGTGCTATAGCTTGTTTTAACATCTGTAATCCACACAGGGAACCTGCGCAGCCGTGAAAGCTTACAAGTTGGGTATATTTTCAGTTGTGTCTTGTTTAAAGAGAGAGTCCTTTACAGTAACAAAAAAAGGCCTCACTGTGAAGTCAAGCGTGGATTCCCGAATATCCTTGAGTTACCCCCCAGGAGTTTTCAGCTCACCGGTGCTGGTACAATTAAAGGTAAATATGAGAAATCAATTAGCTCCTTCTCCTAGCTCTGCTGGCCCTAAAGATGAACAAGATGCAAATATTTCGTGTAACAGTAAATGAGTTTACTTGTTATGGATTAGCATGCAGTGATATCAGCAAATATGATGATTTTGAGCATGTTGAGTTTCACTCCCAAACAAATCCATGCTTTGTTTGAAAGGCCTTCCCAGCTGGTATTTTGCACTGTCTTGTTTATTATATTTATTATCAAACACAATGTTGAGTATATAGGAAACAATTGATGGCAGATTTGTGGACATTTATATGACTCAAGATTTGCATCTGAGAGTATGACAAAAATAGCTAATCAATTAAAATATTTATTATTATGACTGTTTGATTTTACTTAATTATGAAACATTAGCCTTTTTTGAGTCAGGATTTAACATATGCAAACACCATTTTCAAAGAGTATAATGATATATCAGTGTCACTTTTTGAATATTTATTTCTTCAAATAATATTCCCTATTTTTCCAGGCTCAGCTCATGCCCATATTTCTCCCAATTATTATCCTAAGTGCTAAGTGAAGCAGAAAGATTGGAGGAAAACATAATATGAATATTTTATTCATATTCTCCATAAATTTTGAAATTTTGGCATTATGTTATCTATTTTTATTATTAACCATTTTTATATGAGAAGGAAACACTTAAGTAAATATAGTCTTGTTTTTCTAGTTTCTAAAGATCACTTGATTTAACAATAGTTATAATTAGAAATTATATAAAATATCTCTTTTGTTTTCTAGGTCATTTTGTTGCCTACAATTTAGAGTGCTCCTTAGTTATTTATAACACAGGATAGGGAAGCCAGATTTCAGAAAGACTTTGTAAACAGGGATCCAGAGGCTGTTCTATAATATAAACAGTATTGTTTCCAGTCCACAGTGGACACAGTAATGCATGAAGATATGTCCTGTCAAATTTTAAGAAAATGGCTTAGGAATTATATTCTGCAATATTTGTTAATGTTTTATATATTTTGCTTTTAAAATATAGAAATATAAACAGCGTTTTTCCTTTGTTTAGATCCAACCAGTGGACCCATCTCTGATTGCATATTTAAAAGCACAGCAAGAAGCTTCCTACTCAGTACTGTCCACAAGTCCTCTGATTCATGTTCAGCACCCATCAACACATCCTTTCCAGAAGCCCGTTACTATATTCCTACCTTGTTTTCCACACCAAGATAAGAAGAATCTTGTGTCGGAAAAAGATCATAAAAGAGCAATTACTGCCACAACAAGCAGGATCACACCTCTATATGTCTACCGGTGAGTAAGACCCCACTGTTGCTCACTGATAAAATGGTAAGCAAAGAAACTTTAATGATTAAAACCTGTAACAAAATGTCTTCTATTTAGAGATCAGTATTAAAATATTATGAAATAACTTTAATTTAGAGATAAAATATTATTGATCTACTAAAGGAAATAAAAATTTTAGTTCTAATGAACCCAAAGTAGGTTATTCAATGATTGATATTAAAAAAAAGATCAAATGAATGCTTCCTTTCAAAAACTTATGATGAATTACAAAGATGTGGCATACTGTTGTAATTATTGTATTTAAAAAAATCTTCTGTTAGTGTAAGGGAAAAAAATAACCTGACTTTTTAAAAGAAAAGTTAAATTTGAATTAATATTTACCCTACAGATAAATCTATCTGTAGGTATATTCTTTCTCCCAGTTTAATTGCTTAAACAAAATCTCCACCAATAAGTCAAATACACGTGTTAAGCTATCACCAAGAAAGAAAATACTAACAACAAATATAATATACGAATTAATAGCAATCTTGATCTTATTTCCTATCTTTTCATTGAATATTTATCCTTTTGTTTCTAACAGAAAAAGCAGAGAGAGACTTTTCTTTAGTTGTGAAGGAAATATTTTTTTTCTTTTAAAAACTAAATAATGGCTATAGAAACTTACTTGAAACAAAAACTACTTTTAATTGGGAGGCTACTATGTGCCAAATTGATTATGTACATTATGTTGTACAATCTTATTTTATTGATGAGAAGACTTAAACTCAATGACATTAAGAACTCATACAAGTGCCCTAACAAGTGGGTAATCTTGACCTGGACTCACATATCTCCATTTCCAATCATGCCTTTTATTTAGCTATCATCCCTTTGGTTTGCAGCTAGCAAGGTTAGAAAGAAAGAGGTAAATTGTTTGTTCTTTGCTAAAATGTGTCCAGTTTAGGAAGCAGGCAGCAGTAAAACATTGGAATGTGCCTGGGGGAAGCAATCAAGAGGACTCTGGTGTGAAGTATCTAGTGATATGTCTTTTGCTACCAAAATTATATAGATTGTGTGTAACCCAAGTGGTAATTTAGTTAGTCCATGTTCCTGCATATCGTGCTAAAGTGAGACTTTTAATCAGAAGAATTTTGGAGATTTCAGTTTAAAATATAGTGGTCTTAAAGACTGAAATTTATTCTCCTCCAACATTAATGTCTATACTTATATTTTTTAAAAAGATAAGAGTTTAAAAAACCTTAAAAATGGATTGTAGTTGATTGGTAACCCATTGCCAGAATCAGTAAGTGTTTTTACTATTTATAGAGTGTATAGTAATAATTAATACAAATAACTTGTGATTACCATGTACTTTACATTATAAAACAAAGCAACTCCATTGGCCTGAAAGATAACAAGAAAAACCATGTGTGTCTATATTTTCTGATTTATATATATCAAAGTGAACACAAATTTACCTCTATAATCCATAAATACCATCCTTTATTCATTAATTATTCTTTTTAAAGCATTATAGTTATAAGTAGTTCTTGTATTCATTTTGACAAAAATCAGACATGCTTGGAATTTTATCTTATTCCCGTTTTCTCCCACCTTTCCATGACCTCCTCTCTCCTCCTTTCTCCTTCCTCAACCCTACTGGTCTTCTTTTTGCATGTTTATTTATTTTTCATTGATACTTTTACCTATAGATAAAGGTGAAATTCCCTGTGATATATTTATATTTGTATATAACATAATTTTATTAAGTTCATTCCACTTTTCCTCCCCTTTCTTGTCCCCCTTCCTTCTATGCTCTCAATCTCCTTCTATTCCACTGATCTTCCCTATATTCTGGTGGTATTCCATCCCTGCTCCACACTTTGTTTACTTGGTTCTCTTTGTTCTGCTCTAGCTTCTACATATGAAAGGAAACATATGACACTTGATTTTCTGAGTCTGGTTTATTTCACTTAGCATGATGTTCTCCAGTTCCATGCATTTACTGGCAAACCCCATAATTACTTTATTTATTATGGCTAAGTAAAATTCATATATACTCTGGAGTTTTATATATATATATATATATATATATATATATATATATATATATATACTATTATATATAATATATATGGCTATTATGCTATTATATATTGATATGGCATTATTGTTATTGCAGGTTGATTTTGGTACTTTTGGATAAATACCAAGGAGTGAGATAGCTAGGTCATATGGTGGCTCCATTTTTAGTTTTTTGAGGATGTGCTAATTTGCAGTCCCACCAATAATGAATGAGTGTACACTTTCCCCCCCACATCCTCCTCAACATTTAATATATTTGTGTTTTTGATAATTGTCATTCTGACTGGAGCAAAATGAAATCTTAGTGTTGTTTTTATTTTTGTTTCCCTGAGTGCTCGATATGTTGAACATTATTTTATACATTTGCTGGCCATTTGTGTTTCTTCTTTTGACAAATGTTAGTTCTTTTGCCCGATTATTCATGTTAACTTTCTTGAGTTCTTTGTACATTAATATCCCTTGTCAAAGACTTTTTCCTACTCTGTACACTCTCTCTTGACTCCCTTAGTCATTTTTCTTTGCTGTGATGAAGCTTTTTTAATTTGATGGCATCCCAGCTACTGATTCTTGCTTTTATTTCTTGAGTTTTAGGAGTCTTGTTGAATAAGTCAGTGCCTGCACCTAAATGATGAAATGTTGATTTTGTGTTTCTTTCTAACAGTTGCAAGATTTCTGTCCTAATTCCTAAGTCTTTGATCCATATTGATTTGACTTCTGTGCAGAGTGATAAATAGAAAGCTAGTTTCATTCTTCTACATATTAATATCCAGTTTTTCCAGAATCATTTGTTTAAAAGGCTATCTTTTCTCCAACATGTATTTTTGGTAACTTTGTCATGTATCATCCGATGGCTGTAAGTATATGGGTTTGTCTTTGTGTTTTCCATTCTGTTTCATGTGTCTTCATGTCTACTTTGATGCCAATACCATGTTATTTTTCTTACTGTAACTCTGTACTGTAATTTGAGATTGGGTATTGCGATACTTGCTGAATCAGTATCAGTTTTCTTGCTCAGAATTGTTTTGACTATTCTTCATCTTTTATTCTTCCAAATGAATTTAAGGACTTTTTTTTTTTTTTTTTTAGTTCTGTGATGAATGTCATTAGTATTTTGGTATTTTTATGGCGATTGCATTGAATCTATAGACTGCTTTTAGTAATACATCTATTCTGACAATATTAATTCTACTTATCTAAGAACATGAGCAGTCTTTCCATCATCTTCAATTTCTTTCTGCAGTAATTTCTAATTTGCATTGTGGAGATTTTTCACCTCCTTGATTAGATAAATTCCCCAATTTTTTGTTGTTGTGGATGTTACCGTAAAACGGATTTTTTTTTCTGATTTCTTCCTCAGCAAAATCACTGTTGGAGTATAGGAAAGCTATTGATTTATCAGTATTGATTTTGTGTGCTATTTACTTTGCTGAATTCATTGATTAGCTCAAGAAGCTTTCTAGTGAAATATTTTTGGTTCTTCTAGATATAGAATTATGTTATCAGCAAACAGAGATAGCTTGACTTCTTTTCCTATTTATATCCCTTTAATTTTCCTCTGCTGCCTGATTGCTCTGGTTAGAGCTTCAAGAACTATATTGAATAGAAATGGTGAGAGTGGACATCCTTATCTTGTTCCTGATTTTAAAGAAATTGCTTTCCATTTTTCTTCATTCAAGATGATGTTGACTTAGATTCTGTCATATAAAGCTTTTGTAATGTTGAGGTAAGTTTCTTCTATCCCTATTTTCTCCAGAATTTTTTAAATTCGAACCTTACAGTTACACATAATAGTTGGGTTTATTCCAGCATTTTTCACATGTATGGGTGCTGGATTTTATCAAAGGCTTTTTCTGCATCTGTTGAGATATAGTCATATGATTCTTATTCTTAATTTATTTTTAAGTGGTAAATTACATTTATCCACAAATACAATTTTTGAGTTATGAATTCATTTGCCCCTTCTTTTCTATAGTTCCACATCTGTCACAAATAGCAGGGCAGAATATAGAGAGAAGTTGGAGGCATTGTATTGAATTGTCAGGAATGAAACTCCCACAAATGTACAGATAGAGGCAAATGCAATAAGAGCCTGGTAGAAACATGTCCTGGAGGTGACATTTTTTCACGAACTCATCCTATTGAAAACCTCAGAAACCTAGTCAGCACATGTAGGAGAAGGTCTCTATTGAATCCAGAGGAATCATACTGAGGAAAAATACTGAGGAAATCTTCGACAAACACTGAAGATTTCCCTCCAAATCTGAGAAAAAGATTCAGTGGCTACCACTGAAAATGGTTGGTTAGTGAACATTTAACCAAGCATAAGAAAAAAAAATTCTACATGGTGTTTTAACAAAATAAAAAACAAGATTTCAAAAGAAGAGCAAAGACAACATTGAAAACTCATAGAAATACTGAGAGACTGTCATTTTGATATTTTGTAGTCATTGGAACAATAAAAATTACAGATTATTGGAGATTATTATAGAACTCTATTTTGTGAGTTTAATGTTGCTCAGTAAGCATACTTAAAAAGAAAGAAAGAAAAAAAAAGAAAGGAAGGAAGGAAGGAAGGAAGGAAGGAAGGAAGGAAGGAAGGAAGGAAAACAAAACCCAGGAACAGAAAGTCATCAGGATAAACCAGGAAAAGATAAAAGGACATTAGAATAAGGTGGTATAAGATAACAAGCTCAGATGAAAAAGGATCAAAGTATGATAAAGAATCATTACAATGTGGCATAAACTAATTATTTGTTTGAAGGAGACCAAACAATCATAAAAAAGCAAAAATCAAAGGCATAATTGAATTTAATTTTCTGACGTTGATTAAAGACTTGAGTTAGAAAGTACTGACTGACTGACTAGAAAATAATCATGTAAAGCGATCTACATCTAGCCTCAATGTGGTGTTATGGTTTGAGTCCAAAATATCTCCCAAAAGCTGAAGTGTTGAAAGCCTGGTCCCCTATGCAACAAGACTTGGAGAAGTGACTTTGAGGCAATGAGTGGATCATGAGGGCTCTGAACCCACTGGTGTGTGGACTGCGGGGAGGCGGGACTTGTTGGAAGAGGTAGGTGGCTGGGGGTGCATCTGGAAAGGACCCTGCAGCCCTTTTCTCTCTCTTTCTCTGCTTCCCAGCTTCCATAATGTGAGTGGCTTTCCTTTGCCACACCCTTCTGCCTCACCTCAGGCCCAGGGCTTGGCTGACTATGGACTCAGACCTCTGAAACCATGAGCCAAAATAAACCTTTCTTCCTCTAAGTTGTTCTTGTCAGGGATTTGATTCTCAGCAATACAAAGCTGACTAACATGCGTGGCAAACTCAAACGTAGGATTAAATAAAACATAAATCCATAAACCTCCATCAGCAAAAAGTAGATTAAGTAAAAAGGAATACAATCAATATGAACTCAGTCTTATTCTTGGCAGCACTAATATCAGTGGGGAGGGTGGTAGGGGGAACAGACTCAAATTCCTAAAAGGAAACATGTGGAAATAGAATTTTCACCAAGCTAAAGTGAAATATTTTGCTGTTTTTTTTTAAATATAGGGCTCAAAAATGTACTACTTATATATTCTTAAATAGATAAGCAGATAAAAGTTAAAGGTGATTTAAATAAAATAAATTCAAGATAGCAAGAATGATAAAACTCTTAAACTTTATTTTTAAAAAATCCAACATTGAACATAAATAATATGAAAGTCAAAAAAGAAAGAAAGAAAAAGGAAAGAAATGTTTGGTTGTTATTTTCCACGTTCATGGTCAGTGCAACCCTTCTGAGTTTCCAGTTTTATGACTGAATTTGTTCCAGCTCCCTCTTTGAGGCTGTTGATTTAAACTCTAGCATCCAGCTCCTGGTGCATGGTTGGGGTCAGGGAGAAGAGGCTGACAACCAAAGGCATGTCCATGGGCTCAGTCGCTCAAGTTCCCTTGAGGAAAGAAAATTCTTGCTTTTTGTGATCTTCTATTTCAAATCTAAGGGATTTTTCTCCTCACCTCTGATGTGTGTGTGTGTGTGTGTGTGTGTGTGTGTGTGTGTGTGTGTGTGTAATGGGAAGATGGCTCTTTGTTATCGTTTCACTTGCAAATTTGCCAGCAGTCTCCACTTCTTTGCCTTTGCACATGATCTCTCTACTAAGGAAATCTTTTTTTCTACCACACCTAATTGAAGAACCCTTGATCACTGTGTGAGCTCTTTCCTTCTCAGTGAAGACATCCTGAGATCTCTAGGAGAGATTAAATGTCCTTCTCTTTAGGCCAGCTCATTCTTTGTTTCAACCTGTATTTTACTGTAATAATATATATTCTTTGTTTCCATTTATTATTATTTAGGAAAATTGCAACATGGTGCTTTAAAAACATTATGTAAATTAAATAAATACGAGCTAATGTGTGTTAAGTTTAAATTGCATGACTAATTTGATTATACTTTCTGACAATGTCAAATTGATATATTATACTATTCTTTATTATTATTAGTGCCATAGTAAATACATTTTCTCCATCTAGTGGAACACAAAGCAAGCAAATGAGAATCCATTTCAACTTGTTATTTATATTCTTTTCCCCTAAAGTGAAATCCAATCGAACATTTTCTATGGAAACAGAAGCATCATGAAGTAGTAATCCATACTTCACAAAATAAAAAGGATCAAAATTAGTTCAGGCCAAAGCATAGTCTGAATATTAAGAATAAAAGATCTGTATTTGATCACATTTTTTTCATATCTGAATGATTTCTGGAAAAAGGATAAAGAGATTTCATTATGAGCCAGAGGACTAGGGATGTAGCTCGGTGGTTGAGTGCTGTCTAGTATGTACAAGACCCTGGGTTTGATCCCCAGAATCACCAAAAAGTGAAAAATAAAATTATGAGCTAGGAAATATTTCACAATGACAATGAAAAGGAAAAAATCATTGCTTAAATAAAAACATTCCATGTTATGAAAGCTGTATTTTAGAGAGGTAGTAAGGAAAATATCTTTTCGGCCATGAAACATGACATATTCTATATATTGCTATTGTTTTTAATATCTTGCTCGGATGCAATGTGTGAGTCATACCAAGAATATTTGTAAAATATACATAAATCATATCACATAATAAAAGAGACAACGGATTATGCTCCTACATAACTTAAGAAACTAAACATCATTAATGAAATTTCCCCTCCTTACTTGTCCCTCCCTTGTCCTATCCCCTTTTCCCCCACTCCAGTTGCTTCTCATCCCCACCAAAGTTAAATGCTATTCTGAAATTTTGCAGCAGTGCTTGCTTTCATTCTTTTTGTTTGACCAAACTTACTTGCTTGCATCCCTATGCAAGGTCTCATTCCTTTTCTGCAGTGCTCTGCAGGCCACAAGTGAGTTGCAGAGACAGCTCTAGTCCTGTGGGAAGGTACCAGATCGACAAGGACATGGATTCTGAGAAAACCAGTCACCAGGGATCCATTTCAGTGACCACTTCCCTTGTGTGGCATAAGATTCTAGGATGACAGTGCTTTTTAAAATCCCTGAGGCTGTAACTGCACTCTTTATGGATCCTATTATGGATGTTAGAAAGATCACAGTGGAGACAACGATGCAGTGGGTACACTTCCCCATTTTAATCCACTCTGCTCAAGTTTCAATATATGTATTTGAAGCAGCCTTTTTCTAAATCCCATATTTCCTTTCTTTTCTTATATTTTCTATCTGTCTCTGTGTTATAAGCTCTGTAGTTTTTTTTTCACATTTCAGTTCAAAAAGACAATACTAAAAATATTTTACACTTTAAAAATCTACTTTTATATGTCATTTGAATTGTTGTTTTGGACAAATATTACTTTTTTATTTTTTAAAGTTCTATTTGGCTTTTGTTGAAATTTCCCCGGTCATTTCTGATAGTCTCTTGCTGCCTGTTTTTTTTTTTTCTTGAGAATGTCCATTATTTTATTTGACTTTCCACTTGTTCTCATCCCCCATCTTCGGTCTTTGAAGTACTTTGATTTGTTGCCTCCTTCTGTTGACTGTCCATGGTATTCATCTCCTCATTTGTGTACTGGTGGACTTTTGCCTGAGTACATTGGAGCTACTTTTCTCCAGATGGTATCTGTTCTTGCCTCTGCTGAGAACCAGCTGCTACTTCCCTGGAACTACTTCAGCCTCCTTATGAAGGTGCACCTTTCCATTCGGCTGTGATGCCAAGGATTGGCGGCTTTATGTTCTGCCCATTTGATTATTGCTTCTAGTTGTTTGCTCATAAATACTAAATTGCTGGAAAGGCATTTGTCCTCATAGTAATCCCATTGTTCCTTTCTGGTTGCTAATAAGTGCAATCTTGGCCTTACACATTTTTTGGAAAGAAGTTTGGGGAATTCTTTTAAGATTCCCCTTCTTGCAAAGCCAAAAAATTTTATAAATAAAAAAATATCAAGTACGTCAGCATCTAGGTGTTCTGTATTATGGAGCGACAGGTCTCAGATCATTCATTTCCAATTTTTCTTTTATAGTTCTGTTTTACATGTGATATCAGTAATATTTTAGAGAAGCAACTAAAGAAATAAACAATAATTTTATAGACAACAAAAGCAAATGTTCTGTGTTTTCCCTTGTGCTTATGTACTATATGGTTAACACAGGAAAATCTAATTTACTAGAATAAAATAGTTTCAGTAAATAATTGAAACAAATGTTTTCTGAAAAAATAAGATTTTTATTATTTATCAAACTTGAAAATAGAGTATTTGAAATATTTTTACTTACTTTTGTATACACCATTGTACTTAAGAATATAAAGTTGTGAATTGAAATGTCAAAGGAAATTTTAATTTTTCTTTAAATCAAAGAGAAACAACATTTGAAAAGTTCTTAGTAGTATCTATTTCTACTTGTTAAGATAAAGTATTGAGATGACTTGGAGCAAAAAAATTTTTTGTCATGGGAAAAACTTTTGAATGTTCTTTGTATGGTATTAGCGCATTTGTGGAAAGATAGGAAAGGTAAAACAGGGCACTCTTGGACTTGAGAAAGTACACTTGAGATATATATATATATATATATATATATCAAGTGTTTTATATATATATATATATATATATATAGTTTTATATATATATATATATATATATATATATAAAGTTTTTTTATATATATATATAAAGTTTTGTCTACATAACACCTTATTTTTGGGAATTGTACTACAATTTCTAGAAAATGCCCTTTCTGTCCATGTGGGTACAATGGTGACTTCCATGTTTATCCATGTCACTACTTACAATTAAACACTTGGCCCCAAATAGGCTGTTCACAATTCCCTAATGTTTGAAAGTTTGATGTGGTCTTGGACCCAGAAATAGCAAGGTCAGTTTCCTGGGTAGTCAAATTCAGATACAGTTTCTACTGTATAAAAAATTTCTCACTATTAACTGAGAGAAAAAAAAATGGAAAGATGCAGAGGTAAAAAATAAGTAGATAGGGATGATGTTTGACAGATAAATAGATAAAAAATGTGCAATATGTATAGATAAATATAGACATATCTATATCTATATAGATATGCCTATCTCTATCTCTGTCTATATATCTAGAGACCAAATTTTGTGTGAAATAAGTCAGACTCAGAAAAGTAGTATGTTTTCTCTCATACATGGAACCTAAAAAAGTAAACAAAATAGACAAATAAAAAGGGAGACCAGTAGGGTAGAAGGGGACTTAGGGAGACGGACAAAAGAGGGTGAGGGTGTATGGTGAGTGAAATTAATCAAATTATGTTTTTAATGTATGCATAAATATACCACAGTGAAACCCACTATAGTGTATAATTAATATGCTCCAATAAAATAATTTAAAATGCTCATTTAAAAATAAAACAAATCCATTTCAACAAAAAGAAAAAAAGATGATTTTGAAATCAAATACAGCTTTTCTCTGAAATCTTCAATATTTGTCTATATTTGCTCCATTAACAAACAGGTATTATTTTAATTGATTCATTTTTATAATTGGGTACAATTGTTTTGGGTTTCTATTACTTTCCTAAAAGAATCTTAACAGTGACACTGACTTTATCTACATACTTCTTGGTGCATGGGGCTTTTTATCCCTGGGAATGATGGGTAAATGTGCAGAGTGGAAACAGCTTCTTGAAAAAGAAGGGATGGAAGTCATTGCTACCTTTTTCTGTGAGGGGTAACATTACTGAAACATTTCTGTTGGATTGAGGTGGATATTCAGAAGTCAGCTAGCAAAAAAAAAAAAAAAATGGCTTAAAGGAGAAGGGAATTTGAATGCCTGACCTACGTGTGTCAATAGGTAGGCCATGAACAAAAAACATGGGGACTTTCTAGCACCACGCACACTCCTTTGGAATAAGGACTGTGTGTGCAGGTTGGGGACCAGAGTCAGTGGGCTCACTAAGATACAGTGGGTACTTAAGCTCAGGGTGGGATAACTGAATTAAATATAAGCATAATAATGAGAAAAGAGTTGTCTTATAGTTTCTTTTTAATTCTTGAAAAACTACTGTTAGAGTAGTGACCTGGGCTGGTACAATAGTGGAGCAGTGTGGCATCACATCCCACGAATCTTCTGCTCTCACCAGCAGTGAGACAGCAACACAGCCAAGCATAAGAGAAGGAAGACCATGCAAAAGACAGCTGACTGCCTAGATTATGCCGCCTGTGTTCTCTGCAAGATGACTGGACTAATGGCACCTTGGACTAAAACCCTGAAGGTTCATGAGCCTTAGTCAGAAGTGATAGTTGAATCAAGAAAGAACTTTTCTCTTAGTGTTATGATAGGGACTGGTCATTTGAATTGATATCCAAAGGTTATATATTAGTTACAAATGTTGAAATTAGGATGCATGGTTTGACACAGAATATAGTTACTATTTTATAAGCCAAATAAAAAACCAGGTAGAAAAAGACTGCTAGACATCCATTAAAATATTGTAGCATTTGGCTCTAGGCAATGTAACTAGGTGTACTTTTCTTTTTCCATTTACTTTTCTATTTTAAAATAGTTGTATAATCAACATGTATAACCTAGAATGGGAAAAAAATTAATTTTTTGAGTGTAGCATGCCATTTAAAATCAGTACTTTAATAGCTAAATTATAGTTTTCTGAGAAAAAGTTAATGACATTTACATTTAAATGACTATGCATTATGCATACCACAAAGGAAATATTCTGAAAGTAAAATATGATATGTGAATTTTGATGATATGATTGCTTGCCAAATTATGCATCATACTATTTTTTTCACAAATAAAGAAACATGTGCATTTTAATCAGTATTCTCTATGAGCATGGTTCTGTCAGTGTACCTTTTGGCCAGGATAAAGTCTGGTCATTATTGAATTAACAAATTGATTTAATAAGGGTTTGCTATATTTTATGCAACTATGATGACATCATAGTTAGGTTTTGTGGATCCTTAAAAGTACCATTCATTGTCAGACAATAATAGCTGTCAAATTTAAAATATATATATTGTTAGTTGTAGGTGGACACAATATTATTATTATTATTATTATTATTATTATTTTGTGGTGCTGAAGATTGAACTCAGTGCCTCACACATGCTAGGCGAGTGCTCTACCACTGAGCTACAATCCCAGTCCCCTAAATTTATTCCTGAGAACAGTTTTTAGTGGCAGAAAAGCAAATTGAAAATGTTTAAGTGAAAAGGAAAATTTTTGGTCTATATAAATAAAACGTCTATGGCTACATTTATCTTTATAATTTTTTTAATCAAGAAGATCCTCTTTTCTTCTTTTTTCTTCTTCTGTTTCTCTTCCTCTCCTTCTTTTCTTTCTCCTCCTCCTCTTTCTTCTGTCTTGGCTGTGCCAACTCAGTCTCTGACTTGCCTACCCCTTATGCTGGCAATGTGGCTCTACTACATATTTAGAGCTACTGTTCATGGAAAAGAGCATAGTTCTTTTCTCCATGTATATGCATAAAAGCCCATGGCTTAATTCTCATTCCGAATCTGATATAAATCCAACTCTGAAAATTTCACTGAAACAAGAAGGAAGATATAGTGCAGATTAGCCTAGGTTATGTTAGAATGACAAAACTAACAAACCCAAGGATTTGTAACAATAGTCTTTATGTGTCACCTATACTGTGTGGCCATCAGAGGTAGGCTGCCTCTCAAAACGTTCTCACTCTAGGATGTAGGCAGATGGAGCAAGTACTGGTTGATTGCTGTTATAGTGGTAGAAGAAAGACTTTTGGATGGATCCATTAGCAACAAAATGCATGGACTCAAAGTGACACATCTATCTTTCATGTACAATTAATTATCCAGAACTAGACACATGGTTCCACTGAACCACAGGGGCCAGGACATGCTGGGAATGTTTCTATTCCCTTTTGAGTTGTAGCACATTTTCCATATCATGTCCTATGAACAAGGAGAAATTGGATATTTGGTGAACAGCACTGATGAATGCCAATTATACTCACTCCAGGATCTGGGGATGGGGTCATCTCATCACACTCGGGAGCCTATAGTCTCCCACAGAAAAATTTAAACTATTGGCAGAAAAAAAAAAGTGAATAGTTGCTTCCAGAAAAAAAAAAAGTCAACATTATACTTAATTAACTCAATTTATGGTAAATGACCAAGGTTCTTATTGAGTCAACCTTCCTGTGTGAATAAATTAACTACCAGGGCTTAAAATTTTACCATCTCTGTGGTTATAATCCAACAGCCAAGAGCTAAATATTTTTACCCTACTCTTGATTTTAATTTGATTTATCTCCTGAAATAACCAATAAAGATTTTTCAAGGTGGATATTTTAAATCTTGTGCAATTAGTAGTCGCTAGGTAATAGGACAGCTAAATCTGTTAAACTATGGTGGATTTAAGTCTATAACCCCAAAATAGATGTGGGATTCACACTTGTATCTTCATTCTTGTACATAGCTAGAATGTTTCTATTCCCTTTTGAGTTGTAGCACATTTTCCACCTAAGACACTCAGCATCAAGGACTTTCCTTCTTTTAGCTTTGAGGAACAGATAACCTCTCAAATGAATTCAAGAAAAAAATTATTATAATGCCACAATAGTTAAGCTCTAATTTTCCCATCTTGAGAATTTTTGCATCTCATTAATCTTCTACTTTCTTTTGTAGCATCTATTTTCCTCTCTTAAATCTATTAATTTCCATCTCCAGGGCACTACAGCTGAAGGAAGGTGGCAAGTTACATTCTCTGAGCTTCTTAACTTAATTCCAAAGAAAGAGAATCAAACTGGCTGACTGTTAGAAATTGATCTACTGTTAAACCACTTCTGGTTGGTGAGAAGTATCATGAGGCATTTACAACTGCTCCTTTCAGGACCTTTGTTTGGCAGGTTATGTGAGAAGGAAAATTATGCAAGAAAGCTAACTGACTATGCTTGATTAGATTGAGGGTATTAATACTACTTCTTATACTCACTACAGTTATAAGTGATTTATAATTATACAAGTATCACTTAAACCTAAGATGTAGGTAATACAATTATTCTCATGTTATAGACAGGAAAACTGGCATATAGTCATACCAAATAAATTCCCATGGCCATTTGTGAATAAGAGGCAAAGCCACTGAGGAGTTGAAACTGGGAAGTTCTGTAACAGAATCCGTGGTGCTACGTGTTAGACTACTCTTGGCTATTATAAAACATTTGGTTTATATCAGGAAGTTCATTAATGATTTCAAGAGTTCCCTTTTACCTCTTTTGCCAGTGGTAAAATGTTTCTCATTCTCAAAATCTCATTTTTAAAATCAGCATTTTCACTTTGCAAGCTTCCCTGAGCATTTCACATCTGCTCCTAAACCACTATATACCTTCCTTTAATTACCACACAGATCACCTTGTAATCAGATAATCTTTTGATACCATGTGCTTAGGTAGGCAAGTGCTGTATCTACTTATCTTTGTCTTCCTGGTGTCTGGTGTAATTACAGGCACATAACATATACTTAATGGATTATTATTGAATTATTCACTAGATAAAGAATGAATGAATGCATTATATATGGTGTACGTTAAGTAAAATTTACCAATTTCTCTTCTGCTGCCTTTATATAGGACAAAAAGTGCTTCCACAAGAAAACTTGGGAACAATACCTGTGAATCTTTGAAATTACTGGGATACAGAAGCCAAGACACTGGTTGGTTTGGGCTTGATGATGTTGTGGTGAGAACCATCCAGAGTGGCTTGATATCATTTGAATTGCATGAACATTTAGAGAGGTAATATAGTACTAAATGATTGGAGTTGATTTTCTCTCCTGATGGTCTATCTTTGATGTTTGTGGAAATCCAATCACAGGATTGGATTTTAATTCCTCAAATAAGAATATAAAATCCCTTTTAAGATCTGCTTAAAATATAAACTAGAATTGACATGAATATGCTGTTTGTAATTTCTTTCATGATAGTTTAAAACAAGTGCTTTTGGAAACCACTCATAACTTAGATTTTGTTTTATAGGTTTCTTTCAACTCCAGAATACTTTTAAAATAGCATCTTCGTTTCTGAAATTCACGGGGATAATAATTAACTGTTCATATCTATGCTCATCTCATAACTATGTATAGATGAACTGAATTGGATATTTCAGTGCCCTCATTTTGCCTTCTCATTTCCATGTTTTCTAGACGGTCCATTACGAGGAGCATTTGAATCAGTTTTAAGGTTCATGAGGAGTAGATACTCATGAAGAGAGGGCAATCACCATCTCTAAAGATAGCCTTTATTTTATAATGAAAACTTTACATCTACAATTATCTTGGATCAAAATTCTGTAGAAAAAAATTCTAAAAGTGCAATTTATTTACTGAGGAGCCTCTTAGGCCAGTCTTGTAAGGAAATGAAAGGAGGTAGAGCCAGGGAGGAAGATAGGAAAACTCTGGTTCCAGCTGAAGTCTTTCCCCAGCTGATACCTCAGGGGGGCTCTGGAGTACTAGGGAGCTTGGCTCTGTGCCCTCACATCAGTCAGTCCTTGTCTGTGGGAGAAGGCTTCTCTGAATTAGGGGGTCCTGGAGGGCAACTTCTGGAAATGAACTGAGAAATGACTGGTCTAACCCAGGGTTATGAGTCTGTATGAGTTTTCTAGTGCTGCTGTAACAAAATACCACATTCTGGATGACTTGAAACCCAGAAATTTATTGTTTCACAGTTCTAGTGACTGGGATTCCAAAACCAAAATATTAGTAGGGTTTTTTTTTTCCTTCTGAGCACTGTGAGGTTTTTATTGTCTTATAGATAGGAATATTCTTGTTCACATGGTGTTCTCTCTGTATGCCTTCCTGTGTTGAAAGATCCCCTTTTTGTGACACCATTTATATTGGGCTAGGGTCCACCCTAATGATCTTGCCTTAACTTGATTACCTCTGTAAAGACCCTTTCTCCAATTAAATTCACATTTTAAGCTAACTCTGGGTTAGTATTGCAACTTACAGATTTGAGGGTGGGGCACAATTCAACCCATAACAGAATTCATCATAAAAATTCTTACCACACAGGGGCTGGGGCTGTAGCTCAGTGGTAGAGCACCTACCTTGCACGTGTGAGGCACTGGGTTCCATCCTCAGTACCTCATAAAAAGATTAATAAGTAAATAAAGATATTGTATCCATCTACAACTACAAAAGTATTAAAGATACTTACCACACAGAGATAGAGATGAATATTTCAGTTCCCACTTTATTATGGTATATATATCTGCATAAGGAGTAAATAGTTTATCTTAAAAGTATCTCTCTTCTATATTTTGAAGTAATACTTTGGTAATTCTAGTTAAAATATACTCATGCTTTGCTTAAAGACAGGCTATGTTCTGAGAATTGCATAAGTAGGTAGTTGTGGTATGATGTGAACGTCAGCATGTACTGAAACAACCTGTGTGGTATTGAGTACATCAGACCTAAGGCTGTGTGCTGTAGCTGACAAACCTGTAAATCATGTTAATGTGCTAAATAAATACTATGGGCAATCTTGACACAAGAGTGTTTGTGTATCTAAACAGAAAAGGTACAGTACAAAAACAGTATAAAGATCAAAAATGGTAAACTTATATAGGGTGCTTATCATGCATAGAGCTTGCAGGACTGGAAGTTGCTCTGTGTGAGTCAGTGAGGGTGTGGTGAGTGAATGAGAGAGCTAGGATCATATACTTTACACTTAGGCTGCACTAAATTGACAAAATAAATAAATAAATAAGTAAATTAATTAATTAAATTAAAAACTTCATTAATACATTAATTTGCTTACTATAACTATTTTTGCTTTATAAACTTTTAAAGTTTTTAGACTTTTGACTCTTTTGTAATAACACTTAAAGCACAAACACATTGTACAACTTAAAAAATATTTTCTTTTGTTATAGCTTTAATCTCTAAGCTTTTTCCTACTTTTAAAATTTGAATTAAAATGTTTTTTTTTAAAAAAACTTTTGTTAAAAACTAAGATGCAAACACACATATTAGCCTTAATCTACACAGGGTCAGGGTCATTAGTATCTGACTTCCAACTTGGCATCATGTCCCCCTGGAAGCTCTTCAGGGACAATAAAATATTTGGAGCTGTCATCTCCTATAAGACAATGCCTTCTTGAATACCCCAAAGGAACCTGCCTGAATCTGGTTTATTGTTAACGTCTTTTATATAAATAAAATAAAATCACTCTTAAGTGCCAATAGAAAGTGCATTATAGAAATATATAAACCAGTGACATACTCATGTATCCTCATTATCAACTATTATGTAAATTCACATATTGTATGTGCTATACTTTCGTATGACTGTAAATGTGGTAGGTTCGTCTACACTAGTATCACCAAAAACACGTAAGTAATGTATTACATAATAACGTTAAGATGTTTGTGATATCACTGGGTGATGGAAATTTTTAGGTCCATTATGATCTTATGGGACCACAGTCATATATATGGTTACCATCAACCGAAACATTATGTGACTCGTTATTGTATGACTTAAGCTATGATGTCATGTTTAGAGCTGAGCCTGTATGACTTCTCTATTTAAGATCATGTTTTAGAATTTAGTTAGATCTGAGCTCATGTCTTGACTGCCAAAGATTTCACTAAAGTCACTCATGACTGTAACTGGATTGTCATCAGCACATCTGCTTTTAAGGAGAGTTTGGATGATAAGGGCTTTTTTTTTTTTTTTAAAGATATTGATCTATTACTAGGTATTGGTGATGTTTGTGAGGCTGCATTTCCCCCTGTGGTCTTGTCCCTCTTCTTCTGTGCAGGTTCATTGTACTTCACCTCTCTTCCACTGTGGACAAGAGCCATTTGGTTTCTTTTGTAAAGTCTTTGGAGGATGCCTTGCTCAGCACCACTGCTTGCGTAGTTTTGTCGCACCAGAAGGACAATCCACACCGAGTGGTTGTTTTAGTGGTGCCTTCTAAAGATTTAAACCAGACACTTAAGGACTTGCTCTTAGAAGGATTTGGAGGACTTCCAGAGTCATCTCGTCATTTCCAAGTAAGAGAAGGAGAACAACTGCTTTTAAGGTTTACTGGAAACATATTTGGTTCAAGTAAGTATAGAGAATTCTCTTTAAGTCTTCTATTGTCTTCAAGCCACAAATTTCAGAAGGAGTTCCTTAAACTAGAATCACCAAGGAAACCTTCAGAGAATCGAGGGAGGTTTGCAGGAAGAAGGAAGAGAAAAAGATATACTTCTTCCTTTCCAGTCTCCTCTCTCCTCAGAGGACGCCTCTTCTTTTTTTTAGAGCTAGATTCTAAGTGATATTCTTTTTTTTAAAATAATGTTTTAGTTGTCAGTGGACTTTATTTTTATTTATGCATATGTGGTGCTAAGAATCGAACCCAGTGCCTCACCATGCTAAGCAAGCACTCTATTATTAAACCACAAACCCAGTCCCCTAAGTGACATTTTTTTTAGAAAGGGTCTTCTCCAAGATGAATCTCCCAGTCCCAAGCTAGGGTCTTCTACTTCCTGAGTAGCTCCCTCCATGCTCCTTTCTTAACTCTTGCCACATGCCATCTCTTTCCATATGTAACTATGATTTGTTAAAAAACATGAATCATAGTGGTCCCTGACTTATGATGGTTTGAATTAAAATTTTAGTCTCATCATGGTAAAAAAGTTATATGCATTCAGTAGAAACTGAATTTGGAATTTTGAGTGTTGATCTTTTCCTGGGATAGTGATATATCCTGTGACACGTCCTCTACTTGTGGTGCTAGGCAGTGAGCTGCAGCTCCCTGTTGGCCACTGGATTGTCATACTCTGTAGTGCACTGTCACTAAGCTATGGAGTTTGGTAAGTTAAATATATTTAATGCATTTTTGATTTACGATACTTTAAACTTATGATGGGTTTATAGGAAAGTAGACCCATCATAAGTCCAGTACCATCTGTATATTACTGCTCTGATGAAAACATTTATTATTAGTAGTAGTAGTAGTAGCAGTAGTAGTAGTAGTAGGTATTGAACCCAGTGGCACTTAAACACTGAGCCACATCCCTAGCCCTTTTATTTTTTATTTTGAGGTAGGGTCTCAGTAAGTTGCTTACGGCCTTGCTAAGTTGCTGAGGCTGGCTTTGAACTTAGAAACTTCCTGACTCGGCTTCCTGAACCAATGGGATAACAAGCATGCCCCACCATGCCCAGCTAAATCCTTATTATTACTCTCTACTGTAACTACAATAATATCCAAGCTTTTTAACATGCCTTAGAAGGAATTAAGTTTGGAGTCAGTGAATTATCAGAGAAATGCAAATCAAAACCACCCTAAGATACCATCTCACTCCAGTAAGAATGGCAGCCATTATGAAGTCAAACAACAATAAGTGTTGGCGAGGATGTGGGGAAAAGGGTACACTTGTACACTGCTGGTGGAACTGCAAAATGGTGAGGCCAATTTGGAAAGCAGTATGGAGATTCCTGGGAAAGCTGGGAATGGAACCACCATTTGACCCAGCTATAGCCCTTCTCAGACTATTCCCTGAGGACCTTAAAAGAGTGCACTATAGGGATACGGCCACATCAATGATTATAGCGGCACAATTCACAATAGCTAGACTGTGGAACCAACCTAGATGCCCTTCAATAGATGAATGGATAAAAAAAATGTGGCATCTATATACAATGGAGTATTATGCAGCACTAAGAAATGACAAAATCATAGAATTTGGAGGGAAATGGATGGCATTAGAGCAGATTATGCTAAGTGAAGCTAGCCAAGCCCTGAAAAACAAATGCCAAATGTCTCCTTTGATATAAAGAGAGCAACTAAGAACAAAACAGGAAGGAAGAGCATGAGGAAAAGACTAACTGTAAACAAAGACAAATGGGGGGAGAGAAAGGGAGAGAGAAGGGAAAGGATATGCAAATGCTAGGAGACCTTCAATGATACACAAAAGTATAAGAGGTTATGATGGGCAAGGGGGAGAGGGGAAAAAAGGGAGAGAATTGAACAACAGCAGAGGAGGCAGAGAGGGAAGGTGGGAGGGGAGGGGAGGGGGGATAGTAGAGGTTAGGAAAGGTAGCAGATCAAGACAGTCACTAATATGCCATTATGTAAAAATGTGAGTATGTAACAGATGTGATTCTGCTATCTGTATTTGGGGTAGAAATGGGAGTTCAAAACCCAATAGAGTCAAATGTATGAAAGATGATTTATCAAGAGCTCTGTAATGTTTGGAACAATCAATAATAAAAAAATAATAATAATAAAAAAAATAAATGTGCAGATAGAACTATATTCCAGTGTAATGACATTATTGGTTGTTCCATATATTTTATTTTATATATTTAAAGGATGACTCTCAGAAAGAATCTACAGGTTACACTAAACTTCAAAAGGATCTGTGGCACAAGATAGCTTAAAAACCTCAGATTCAGATGATACAAACTGCTAACCTCCCATCCCCATATTGATGTAGTGTTATTTTTTTTGTTCACATTATCAATCTTATCATAATTTAAAATTTCTTATCTATCGGTTTACATTCAGTTTATATAACCATACTGTGTTCTTTGCTGGAACAGAATATCATGAGGCAATGACCATGTCTGTCTTGCCTTATAACTTCTGAACCTGATACATAGTGCCTGGTATGTCAACAGCTTTCAATAATTGTATAGAGAAATATTTTTTTTTCTCTAATTCAGGAAATGACATCAGACCCCAATGGGTCTTTGCTGCTTTAAAAAATAACTGGGCTAGAGATGTAGCTCAATGGTAGGGCATTTGCCTACATGCCCAGGCTTTATCTCTGAGCTCCTGATAAAAACTTATTGCATGAATGATAAGTATATCAGAAAAGGGGAAAGGAAAGAAGAAGAGGTAGAGAGTGAAGGGTAGCAAAAAAATCCTTTGTACTCAGCTTTCAGAGCAGAAACCACCATGTCCAAGTAGGGAAATCTCTCTAATGAAAGATAGTCAAAAACCAGAAGTGCCCCACCCAAATAATGATGCAAATGATTTTCCTGCAATACTTGGAACAGCAGCTGTGTTTACACGCTGCTCTAAACAGGAGTTGGTTACTGTTGTTCTCATAGGCAGGGAAACTGAGTGTCCTATTGTCTGCAATGGAGTCTGGGATGCATGCTAGATTAAGAGTGTGTGAGGTCAGCAGGTCCATGTACAATTCTTTCACATAGGTGAAGTCAAGGAGCTTATCTTCACTCAAAGAAAGTGAGTCAGGCAGGATGCCAGGATCTTTTCTACTTTGCTTTTCTTAGAAATCATGCTCAGACCTGAAACCTTACTGGACTTTTCTCTGCCTAAGAGGAACAAGAACTTCAGTAAAGAATACATATCTATCCTTCCATCAGAGCCTGGGGTAGTCTGAGAATCTCAAAGTGATGAAGCCAGAGGATCTTTGCCTGGAGGGCTCTCCTTCTCTTCCATCCCAATCCCTTCACCCTCAATTCTTTCCCACTTTATCTCTGTATCTCACCTCAATGGTCATGTTTAAAGATGTCTCCCCATCCTCCCTGAGTATATCAGTCCTTTCTGTTTTCAGAGTCTTATTTTACTTCTGAAGACCTTCACTTCTTCTTTTATGTCCCTTGTCACAATTTTCTATCTACTCATTTGATGGTCAATGCCGTTTTCTCTGATGGCAGTCCTATGGGCAAAGGGGCTATTCTGCTGGTGCACACCATTCAGTCCCCAGAACCTAGGATAGTGCCTGGCATCCAGAAAGGGCCTCAGTGAGTATGTGTTGGAAGAAACAGAGACAAAAGCTTGTGGAAAGATTTGACTTTATAGTGCTAAGAATGGTTCAAAGTATTTAAAACATTAGTTAACAAATTTAGATGACTATCCTTTAAGAAATGCCCACATTTCTCTTTCCACTTATGAATAATACAGATGAATCATTTGAGTTAGATTTATGTCTATGCTTCAAGGATAAAAGCTAGATAGATGCTTTCTGTGGTTTGGTATTGGTCTTTCTCATTCTGGACAGAGCTACAGGCTGCTTTCTTTTCCTGGGTTGGAGAGTCAGTTCAGCACTTAGACTTTCTGTTGCATTGCACTCAAGCTCCGAGTGCACAGAAAACCCAGAAAATGCTGGGAAGTGCTTTTGCAAGGTTTTATATAGTGACACCTTAGCAACACCCCTAACAACTAGGGAATGCTCTGTGGAGGTCTGTGTCTCCTAAAGTTGCCCTAAATACCTTTTGACCCAGGAAAGTCATTTACCTAGACATGGGTAAGATGCTTAAATAACTATCCTTTTACATATTTACCAAGTATTCTCTGCCCTCATATAAATTATAGCCTAATGGGGAGATATAGAGAAGAAGTAAATAAATGAATAAAACGTACTGCTTAACATGGCTGAAAAGTGTGTTCTGGAAGAATAGAGTAGGGAAAGGATAAAGGGAGTCCTGGAAGAGTTGCAGTGTTGCAATTTTACATAGTCATCAGGGGAGACTCTGAGAAAACAGCATTTACACAAAGACCCTAAGCAGGTGAGAGAGTAAGCTGTCATCCGGTCTCAGGAGAATTTGTCCCCAGCACAAGGTTTGTAACTGCAGGTGAGCGGAGGCAGAAATGTGCCTTGTGTATTTGAAGCCCATTAGGGCCTGGCATGGCTGGATCAGAGGGAGTGAGGAGAGATTGCAGGAAGTGAGGTGAGGATTGATAATGCCCTGAAGGCCCTTGAAAGAACCTTGACTTTTATATTAAGTGAAGTGGGGATCTACCAAGGATTTTCAACAAAGGAGTGGCATGATTTGAGGGAGATTATGGCTGAGTAAGGTAAGGGGTAGACACAAAGAGGTCAGTTAAGGAGCCACTGCAGTTAACTGAGCAAGTAAACTGAAGCTTAGAGGAAGAGGTCATAGAGGATGGCTTAGATTATAGAAATAGCTGAGCTAAGGCTCTCATTAGGATTTTTTGGGGTTTCCCTTATTGCTAGCCCTTTTGTTTCCTCATCTGACTTTTCTAAGTGAAAGCATATATTTCTATGTTTGCAACTTTCTATAACATCAATGAAAAGCATTCAATTTCCATTATTAACAAGAAAATATATTGCCATAAGAAAATATATTGCCATGAGAAACATCTAATCAGTTGCAAAATAGAAGTGAATTTTGCTTAATATGACAAGTATTTATTGACCAGCTGGTACTTCAGGGTTCTACAAGGTTCTATGTACTTTGTATGTTGAAAAGGAGAAAATGATTCTCAAAAAGTCAACTAGTGGTAGATTTCAGGCTTTGGATATGCAACAAATAATTCTCATTTTTTTCTTCTACTCTAATGTGTCAGAAAAGGAAGAAAAATATGGAATAGTGAAATTTCTTCATACTATTTGTCCTTTTTTGCAGTGTTATACAACGATGAAACTCTAGATTTTAAAAATTTCCATGATGCTTTCTAATATTAGATCATTCTATTTATTGCTAGTAAACACTAATAATTTCATCCTGGTTTTATATGTAAATGTGATTTTTAGAGATTACTGATCTTTTAAAAACTGGTGATTAGAAGTATATACTTTAAGATCTGAATCGAAACAATATAGCTATGACTCATTTTAAATTCTTGTATCCTGTATATAAATAATTCCTTATGAATAATTGTGCACCTGGCAAGGAATATAATGTCTCTTAAAGGAAGGAAGGAGAAATCTACCAAGCAAGATTTTATTCAGATCAAAGTAATAATATTTTTCTTGATAGTACTTGAGTGGCAGGAAATAGAAGTCAACCAGCTATTACTTGAGTGATTTATGACTTAGTGTATTTACACTATATACTTAATGGAAAAAATAATTGAAAATTTCATTTAATTACTCCCTATAAAGAATAAAATTCTTTATTCTTTAAAGAAAACTATTTTTCCAGTTTTTACTTTTTAATGACAATCATTATGTATATTAATCACCCAGATAATTTATCTTATTTAAAAAACCAAAGTAAAACTCTTTTAAGAAACAACCCTGGCTGGTCATTCCTTTTTTAGAAATCTGTTTTGTTCACATCGCCAGTTTGCCCCTCAAATACAGACTTGTGCAAAGCTATCTATCTTTGCTTTCCCTAACCTACATATATTCTGGTTCTAGATTTAACTGTGCTTTAGAATTTCACCAAAATGGCATCTAGCAGTCACAACAGGAGAAGGACAGAGGTGTCTTCTCCTCTATCACTGAATTCTTCTTTTATTGGGCAAAATGAAAGAAAGGTCTTCTGTGAGAGCTCTGGGTAATCAACTATATTATGGCCAACAAAAGAAGTTCCAACCCAGATATTAAAGCTTCATCTTGACATTCTTAACAAAAAAAAAAAATGTAAGGGTTGATTTTTAAGCATTCATATGAAAATAATAGAAGCCTGCTTCTTATTGTTTGCTGGTTTTGCTACAGTTTATTCAGCACTTAGTTTGTGCTAGGCCCTTTGACAATCATTATATATATTTTCTCATTTCACTCCAGAATTATCCTACGAGAGATAAGTTTATTTTTCCTGTTTTAAAGAAAAGGCAGTTAAGACACAAGAAACTCAGAGGCATAAAGAACTTTGACCAACAGTGTAGTGTAGACTAATGGTGGGGGCTGGACTTGACTCCAGATCTCTATGTCTAAAACATGTTATTTTATCTGCCATATTATAGCTTCCTATATATTTTGCAAAAGGTAATAAAGTTATCTTGGGGAATAGCAATGTCCCTTTTGCTGTTGCAATATCAGTGTAAAATATCCACATCGACATGGTAAAACTCCCATAAGTGAAAGGTTATGTTCAGAAACATGGCAGTGTTTTCACTGAGGAGTTGAGAATTCTTACATAGTTTATTGTTTTAGGAGCATCCACTACTTTTTTTTTGTTTGTTTTTACAAATTTCTTACAAATTTTTCAACACAAATCCCAAACTATCCCACTTGGAAGTTCTAAAATAGCATGGTCCATTCTGAAAACAAGAAAAAGTTTTATATCTGTGCTATTCAGTGAAGTAGCCACTTAAACATGTGTTGCTACTGAGCATTTTAAATGTGGTGAGGAGTGGAATTTGAAACTTTCTTTAATTTTAATTAATTTTCCTTTCAACCTGAATAGCCACAGTTATAGGAGAGTACAGTACTAGAAAGTCTATTGTGAGGCTATGATAATGTACAACACAGTATGAACAAGATAAAGGACAAAGGTAATTCTTGAGACTGAAGATAATTTTCTAAATACTGAAAGAGCTGAATATTTCTAATAGCTCCTTGCTATAGCAAAAGGGGAAAAAACAAAAAAGAAAAGATTTTTAAATCTAGAAATAGCCAGAAAGAACCTCACCCACCAACAAATGAAACATTCTTCTAGTGATAATCTGTTCTTAACCGATTGTTGGTTTTCCAAGTTATGTTTGACAAGATGCAATAATACAACAAGAAACTTTAATTATATGTAGAAATTGGATGAATATTTGGGCTTTAAAAATTAAGACAAAGTGATATATCTTAATGGTAATGAATGCATTTTACTTCCATTTAGGCAATGGGAAGGATTATGGAAAAGAATATCAACTTATTTTTCACTTGCAAAGAAAACCCAGGCTGGAACTCCAAATCAAAGAGGTGGATGAATTTGGAAACTACAGCTGTCCCCATTATAAGGGAACCATTGTATTTTATAAAGTACCTAAGGAAAAGATAGTTCCCAACCTGGACCAATCTCTCATACTTAATGAAAATCATTATGAGTTGCCAATTTGCAAATTACCATTGAAATTGCCAAAGGTGAGTTATTGTACTTTCCTGAATGCTGTATTTTGTTAATTCTTTGTAATTCTCTATCACAGTCAGTTCTGCAGGCAAATGAATATACAAGTTTTTTAAAAAAAAAATAAGAATAAATCTCAAACAGAAGGAGTAGGTAGGCCCAATGTTAGAATGGTAAAATATATATTAGGATTGATTTTTTCATATCAGTTTTTCTAACAGAGCAATTCAAATTAATCTGTTCCTCATAGTATGTTGTTAATGACTATGGAAATAATATTATTCATTTTCTGTAACTACATCTGACTAGCTGGGGAATTGTTTATGAAAACATTGAATACATTTAGGAATGTATCACTTTAAGGAAAAATTACATTGATTGGGAAATGGAATCAAAATATTTTCACTGAGTCTTAATAAATTCTATATGTTTATTTTGTTAGTTAATTACTCCTATGTAATCTTGTTACTGTTATCAGAAAGTGGGGTTGAATTATTTATTCAAACACATCAAACAAGTAAATACATTATATTTATTCAAACATCCAACATACAAATATATGCGTTTTCTTTATTTGTATACAATTTATTTATGACAGTGTATTTACACTATATACTTAACAGGAAATATAATTAAAAATTTTATTTGATTACTCCCTATAAAGAATAAAATTCTTTATTCTTTAAAGAAAACTATTTTTCCAGTTTTTATTTTTTATGTCATAAATAGCTGAAATGTTTTCCACAGATAGATAGTCCTACTTGTAAATGAACCAGTAAAATAAGTAACTAATTAATGAATATTTTTGAAATTTTTTTTGGATACAATATCTTTATTTATTTATTTATTTTTATGTGGTGCTGAGTATCAAACCCCATGCCTCACATGTGTGAGGCAAGCACTCTGCCACTGAGCTATAATCCCAGCCCCTAACTAATGAATATTTTTAATTGAGTTTCTGGAACAAGGAATATACTAGGCATTATTATAAATACAAAGCTATAGAAAATAATATATGACCTAAAGCTGGTTGTCTCAAATGGTAGCTACTAGCTACATGTGACTATCATCAACCACTTGAAATATGGCTATTCTGAAGTGAAATGTGCTGTAAGAGTAAGAAAAGCACCAAGTTTTAGACTTAGTAAAAAAAAAAACTCATTTAAAAATTACTTCCTATTGATTACGTGATAAAATTTATTATTTTGGTTATATCAAGTTATATATGTGTTATTAAAATAGATTCCATTTATTTACTTTTTTAATGTGACTCAAATTGCACTTATACGGGGCAGAATTATTTGATGTTAATTTGCAACCCAACTGAGCATGCAAAATATGTATACAAACTTACATAAAAGTTCCTTGTTATACTAATGTATAAGCAATGCATTAGCAGTTGTTCACAGGTGGGAAATAGCTTCTCTGGAGGCTAGAAGTTTTGTAGTGATTATGGCATTTTATCGGAACCTTGAAATTTGTTAAGAAATTTAATATGAAAAAAAGCAAGTCAGGGTGAAGGAAATTCATACTTCATGTGAATACCATCATGGTTTCAAATATGCCAAAGGTCTTTCAAATGCTTTACATGCATTCTATCATTAAATCTTCAAGAAAATCCTATGAGGCATTTTCATTGTTCTCATTTTATAAGAAGTTGAAATAGAAAATTTTTAGGCAAATTGTCCAGGATCCTGTAGCTAAGTCAATGGCAGAGCTTACCATTCAAACCCAGGAAATCTTCTTTACCTGGATTTCACAATCATGCTGTTGCCTCCTTAGCAGATAAAGGTACAGATAAAGGTATTATCTCAGTCAAGTTTACAGGACAGAGTTGAGGGCTTCTAGATTCATCCTTGAAGTTATGTGACAATACAGTATACCATGCTTTAGTTTGGAGATGATGTTAGAAATATTTAACAAATGATATGATATGGACACCAACCAACCAAATTGAAACCAACCAGGGAAACAGGCTTCTAGAAACATTAACTTCTTATGTCCTGGTTTGAAAGAGATCTTGGGGTTCCTGCAAGGCATGTTAGGATGGCAGAGCCAATTGAAAAGCATATTATTCATAATTGTATAGCTATATAAGTGTATACCCATGATCAGTTTTCTTGCTATGAGTTTTCATTTGCATATAGGGCACTATTTACTCTGATAGACACAATGCTGGCTCTTTCTTTTTTTGGAAATTTTATAGTTGATGTGCTTATTTATTTTGGCTTTATTTTTAGTTGACATAATAATTGTACATATTGGGTTGGGGATGTAATTTAGTTGTAGAGAATATTCTTAGCATGTGTAAGACTTTGGCTACAATTTTTCAGCACAAAAAAAGCATATGTATTTTGTGTGTTATAGCATGATGTTTTGATATAGGTATACAATATGTAATGATCAAATTAGGCTAATTAGCATATCCATCATCTCAAATATTTATCTTTTCAAAATGGCTAGAAAAGAGGATTTTGACTTTTGTAGGTGGTCCTTTTCATTCAGATTTCCGCTCACATTTTTGTTATCTTTATTCTTCACCTTCTTATCCAAAGTCACTCTTTAACCTGTAATTCTCTTTAGATTTATTTCCTGAAGCTCATTCGTAAGTGGAATGATTAGATTTATAATTTGCTCACATATTTTCTGTCTGCTTTTGTTCCCTGAGAAAGCAAAGTCTATGAGTGAAGGACCTGGTCTGTCCTTCCCCATGGTCGATCTCTCCATCAGTGATGAGAACTGTGCATGGGCAATTCAAGAAATAGTCATTGAAAGGACTATTCCAATTATTTCTGTCAGTAATTTGGAACCTGTTTGTACAAACCCTCCACTGGAAGGCTAATGAGTTGACTGGATCAACATAAAGATTTGGAGTGGAGAAGTATATTAGAGCTGCTCTGGAGACAGCTCCACTGGCCCTAGGTCTTCCAGAAAGCTCTATGTTCCATTTCCATGGGATGTTTAGAGGGAGACATGACTGGGGCTGGAATTCTCTGGCAGATAGTGTTCAAGGCCTTACTGCGATGATGGCAGACAATTTAAAGAAAGGCCCCAATGTTAAGAGAGAACTGTCTCAAAGTCCAAAACTGTGATACCAATTCATCTCTCAGTTATCTGTGTTTTCTCTTTGGCTTATCTGACTTCATGAATTAGCCAAGCTAGAGAATTAGCTGACGTAGCCAAGCTAGTCAATTTAGGGGTATATATAGATTTTCTTTGATGAAAGTCTTATGAGTGATGTGCCAGGGAATTTTCACTAGTCTTTTCTCTGTTTGATTCTGGCACACCACTCCCCACCCACTTGCCTGGGTAATTCCTATCGGCCCTCCCTTACACCTCTTCTTAAGTGTGACCTCTCCTGGGATTTCCCCTCTGTTTTTATTTTTATGTGGTGCCAGGGATTGAACCCAGTGTCTCACGAATGCTAGGCAAGCGCCCTACCACTGAGCCATAACCCCAGCGGGATTTCCCCTCTGTACCAGGTTAGGTGTTGCTGGTACATGCAGCCACAGCATTCTATAATTCCTCTGTCATTTTAGTTACTGTGTTTCATTATAAATCATATGCTTGTTTTCTTCCTAATGGACTAGAGTTTCTCAGGCTTTTTAAATTTTTTTTTTTATTGACTTCCTTGGAAGTCATCTTAGACTTTGTATTCTCTAATGACCTCTCTCCATGAAAATTTAATACCAAGGAAATACTGTGTATCTGATTATATACTTGATGTGCATCCATGCTTTAAACATTAAGAGTAAGTTTCTTCTTGTTATCACCCAGAACAAAGTTTCTTTAAGAGTGTCCACCTTCACAGTTGAGCAGGTGTGCATGGATAGTAAAGATCCACACCTGGTCCTGCTCCACTTTGCATAGTGTGTACCTGATGAATATTTGTGAATGACAAGATGAATGTGCTAATTTCTGCCAGTCTTCAAAGTATCCAACCTTGAAATTGATAATCTTGAAACTATATTGGCACATTTAAAAGTAGTACATTTTCAACATCTGCTACTTCTCCTAGATGAATCCACTGCTGATATGCCATCTGTACTTTCCTTTTCTCCCAGATGGGTTTGCACAGGGCTTTCCAGATTCACTCCCTCAGCCCTTTCTTGTGCCCAAAGTGTTCACAAAAAAAAAAAAAAAAAAAAAGGTTTGTCAGAGTTGAGAAAGAATTTGTGGCTGTGGAAACTTTTTTTTTCCTGTTTTATAGTTAGCATACCTAAATAGGAATTGAAACTATGACCTTTATTTTTGTGAGAACAGACTTCTACAAAGTTCAGGATTGAAAACCCCTAACTCAGCTAAGCAATATTAGAATGTACAATTTTTTAGGAAATGGAGCTAGCCTTATTATAGCACCTTGCGAAAGATGAACACAGCTTTATCTATACATTTGTACATGTAGCATAAATTAGGTGAAGGTATTTATCAAAACTAAAAGTTCTTTATAACAGAAGAAAAATAGTTAATATTTTTTTTCAGTATAAATGCTGTTGTTTAACTTTTCCATAAATAAAAAAAGATATCAAAGTGTTAAACATAGAGCAAATTCAATTCAACACCCCCCTTTTTTTTCCAAAACTATCCAACTTGAAAAGATGCTTGTATATAAACTTTCACCCCAAACAAGGCAATCTCTGTAACTTGGTAAAGATCTGGAGTACTGATGAGATTGTTTACGGAGTAAATACAGGTTCAAGTTATCTTTTGTCTGTAAGTTCAAAGTTTTAAGAAAAGAAGATGGGGATACAGCTCTGTTGGTAGAGTGCTTGTCTAACATGTACAAGGCCCTGGGTTCAATCCCCAGCACAACTAAACAAACACAGAAACAAACTCTAAGGAAAGTTGAGAAATAAGCATCTCAAAGATATTATTGTAGGTCATTAGGCAATAATATTTTTTTGCCCAGAAAAAACTTTTACTTATTATTACACTTTTATTTATTAGTCTATAAAAGTAGTTAATTTGTATATGTATACACACACACACACACACACACACACACATTAGCACACACATAATTACAAGGTGTGATGTCAATGTGCCGTTTGATGCCCAAAAGAATTGAAGGCACTTTCTAGGCTTTTGCTTTATGCTTGTGAGGATATGTGTCTTTACTGGTTCAGTTTCCATATTTCATTTATTCATATATTAATTCATTCATTAAACACTAAATCCCATGACCCTATCATTCAGTGTTGTTGCTGTGTGTATGACCTTCTACCCCTCTTCTGTAGTCTTTCAAAGGGTAGAGTTACCCTTGAAGCCATCAGTCACATCATTACCTGCTCTGCTTCAAACACTAAAATGACACCCAGTTTCACTTGGAATACAATCCCGTACATCCATGGGGATGTGCTCCAAGGTCCTCAGTCTTAGAATATATCCTGGGTGTTTGGCATATTTTAGATGCTCAATAACTTTTTTGAATGATCGAATGAGTTCACAAATAGAGCTTGCATTTTAAATACCAAAAGTGTGGGGAGAAAAGTAAGAAGTACTGTGGAAGAAAATAAGGTAGCATCAAGAGATGGACAGAATTTGAGGTGGCATAGCCAGGAAAGACCCACCAGTGATGACAAACAGTGGCCAGAAGCCCCTCTGCCTGCGTGGCTGGGAGAGCTTCTGGCAGAGTGAGGGACACTGCAGGTACCTAGGCTCTGTGAAAGAAAGACTGCAGGGAAGGCCACCATAGCTAGTGTACACGTGTGGTGATGCCAGGAGATTTGGAAGAGAGACAGGGTCTTGGTGAAACTTCATATGCTTTTCTGAAAATGCTCATGTCAGCCTTGGATGTGAAAATACATGGCTTCAGAGAACAATTTGCCTCGTTGGTCTTTTCTAAATTGCTTCTCAGTCTCCTTTTAGAAGTGTTGAAGAAAATTCAGTTAATAGTGTGTATATTTGTAATTTGGTAGAAACAAAGCAAGTTAAAAAAAAAACACTTCAAAACTTTTTTAGGTGGAAGGAAGTGGGAAGAGTGTTTTTTTTTGTTTGTTTGTTTGTGTATGTGCTTCTGAATAGGTCAGACGGGTTACTGTGACATTAGTGTCACCTTGTGTTGTGGCCGCCTTTTACTCTTCCCACCTGCTTCTGACGGTTTTGCTTTGAAGGAAGGAAGGGGTTCAGAGCCAATGGCTGTTGTCTCTCTGAGGCCGGGAGTTTCCCAGGAAGAGCTAAACTACAGATTTACGTAAGCCATCTCTTGACCCAGGTTTTGCTTAGTTGAACTTCCTTTTTTTTTTTTTTTTTTAAATAACTGAACTCATGACTTGTCATTTTTAGTAAATCCTGACACTGCTCCAACATTTACATTTTTCACTGCATTAAATAACATGTTGTGTCAAAGAGAGGAAAAGTGCAGATTCAGTTTGTTAGAACCGCCACTTTCTCACGATTTTGGACTTTCTTTACCATCTCCCTGCCTGGCTAGGCATGGTTTCTTTCTTTAATTTTTCTAACAATGTGAAATACTAAAGTGATCTTGACTAAATGAGGTGAGGCTGAGGTATGAGAAATGTCTACAACTGCAGACTATTCAGCTTTACTTCAGCTTTTAAGCTGCAATAAGTTTACAAAGTTATATTGGAATTCAAGAATAAAATAGACTTACTGTCTTACTGGTTGTTATTAAGAAAATGATTAGAAAAAGCACATGCATTTTTTAAACCCCATAAAAGAAATCAGGGGTGTTTTGTTTTGTGGTTCCTTTTGTTTTTGTAGGAATGGTTAACTTAAGGCAATTTTTAAAAAGTTTTCTGTAACTTAGTTTCATGCTTTCCACATTACAGGGAATTCTATTTATGAGTAAGGGGCTTCATACCCCACTATCAATAGGAGAAAGTCACTAGAGTCTTAGTAAATAGAAGTATTATATTTATATTAATTTTTTTTTCTCTGAAAGTTTTTCAAACCTTCCCTCTCTTTCCAGTGTCTTAATTCTGACTTTTCTTGCCTCTCCCTTGACATGGCTTATACTTCTGGTCTTATGTGCCTGTAAGCCATCAGAATGAGCTTCAGAGAAAGATACAGTTGTACCCCTGTCACTAAGAGATATGGGAGAAAGATGAATAAAGCTAGTTTATTCAGAAACAGGATCTGGAAAGTGTTTTTGTTCACCAATTTAATCAGAGGAAATTCTTTCTTTTCTCCTTCTCCTATTCCTTCCTCTTCCCCTGTCTCTCCCTTCTTTCCTTCCTCCTCCTCTCTCCCCTGTTCCTCTTTCTTTAACTTGCAACCCTTGTTCATCAAAGGGGAGAGTTTGTCTCATTTGAGGACAGAATAGCTAAATCCGAAATTGAATACTTGGTTGTCCTGTAGCTTTCAATAATTCTTCTTCATCTTCTTTTTCTTCTTCTTCTTTCTTCTTCTTCTTCTTCTTCTTCTTCTTCTTCTTCTTCTTCTTCTTCTTCTTCTCCTTCTCCTTCTCCTTCTCCTTCTTCTTCTTCTTCTTCTTCTTCTTCTTCTTTTTCTTCTTCACAGGGATTAAACCCAGAGACACTTAACCATTGAGTCACATCCCCAGATCCTTTTTATATTTTATTTAGCAATAGAGTCTCACTGAATTGCTTAGGGCCTCACTAAGTTGCTGATGCTAGATTTGAACTTGCTATCCTCCAGCCTCAGCCTCCCAAGCCATTGGGATTACAGGCATGTGCCACTCTGCCCGGCCGGCTTCAATAATTCTTTTACAAAGGAAATTCTTGCCTAAGAAAATTCAATAAGTAAAAGAGTAACTGGCATTTTTGCATTTATACTCTTAAAATTCAACTTTTAAAAAGTAAAAAGTAACATTTACTAATTCAAGCAATTTTCTAACTATGTTTTTTTCCCTGCAGATACACCAGTCAGCTTATTAATTAGCAAATACTAATAAGGGCCTAACATATATAAGATACCTTATAGGACTTAAAATATAATAGTAATAAGTGTCAAAGTTCTAGCTTTTAAGGAAATTGCAGTTCAGTTCAGGAAGTAAAACATAAATACTTTAAAAATTGTAAAACAATGCAAGAGATAAATAATAAGCAAATACAATATAACAGTACTGAAAGACAGGAACTGGTGATTATCAAAGAACAGCCAAAATAACAAGTGAGAAGGGAACAATTTTGGAGGACTGAGGTGACCTGGGGGTGCTTCACATAGCAAGATGGATTTAAGGATGCTTAGGACCTGGAGAGGATGACGGAGAGACAGTGAGTTCCACACAGGAGGGGCGATAGGAGCAGAAACTGAAGCAGAAAAGTACAAGGTGTGTTCAAGAAGGGATCATGAATATACCTGTGGGGTCAGAGTGGAAGATTTGGCAAGGTCATACTGAAAATAAGTTTGGAAAAGATCATGGAGGGCTTTGAATGCCTCATTTAGGTCGACCAAATGATTGCAACTGTTATAAACAGGGCCTTCTGTCAAAGTTCATCCAGAGAATGTGATCAATTTTATGACCTGAAAAACACAAGCCAGGCAGACATTCAAACCAGAGACCCTTATCATATGACTAAGCAAATGAATCACTCATCGATTGGTATTCTTGGAATGGCTATCATTGAGGATGAAGATGTGGGTATTTAGTTTATGATTAAGTTCATCTCTCTCTTAGTAATGAGAAGTCATTGGAAAATTTTAGCAAGAAGAGTCATCAAGTTTGTTTTTAGTATCACTCTCTCGCCATTAGAAAAAGATGAGTTTAGTAATGGTAAATGAGAGAGCTACTAAAGAGTCCATGGAAGAGATGGTGAGGGCTTGATGTAGATGGAGGCAGTAAGGGTGGCAGGAAGAGAACAGAGTTGGAGAGATTTGGAATTTGGGACCAATAGGCATTGGTGGCAGAGTGAATGTGTATGGGGCTGGGAAGTGCATGGACCATGGGGGAGAGAGGGAGTTGTGGAGGGGGTCTCTCTGGGACCCTGGTCTGAGTTATTGTTTTGTGGTATAACATACTATTTCTTTGAATTTACTTTTTAGGTGTTGTTTGAACTTGCATTTCATCTCCATTGGAATTCCAATAATTCTGAACAAAAGCAGATAGATACCTTTGGCCCATAAAGGTAGCTTATGTGGAAAGTGCTGTTACTTTTTAAAGCAATTCAACAAATCAAGAGAGATACACAACATTGTTAGAATTTGTATTACTTTCAGCCTCTTCTCTTCTTCATTCCACCCCTAATAGACTCTAAGCATAATTCTTTCTAGACTATTCTAACAGATTTTTTTTTCTGTTTCCTTTTTTTTTTTTTTTTTTTGGCTTACAGACAGAAATAGTCTTTTAGCCTTTCTGACAAAAAGAAAAAAAAAAAAAGAAAGAAAGTTAAATTACTGGAAAGGCCTAGACAGCTACAAACATCTTCCTCTTAGGCCTTACCACAGTGTAAGAAATAACCACAAAAGCCTTTCCTTTTAAAACATGAAAGAGTTCTACTAGACATAACCTAACCCCCCCAAAAAAATTTGGGAAAAATTTTGTCAGCTGTGAAGACTCCACCATTAATTGCTTTATCAATGTCCCTAGCATGCATTCATTTATTCCTTAAATAGTTTCATGAAACAATACTGAACTCATCCTAGGAGAAGGGATTACAGAATTGAATGAGGTATGCTTCCAGCCCTGAAGATCAGCCCCAGAAGGAGATAGCACAGTGCCATGGTCAGGGGCACTACCACAGAAATCTCAACATTGCCCTAGTGGTTGATTGTAATTCTCTTTGCTTGTAGACCTATTGCCAGCTCCCTTTTCTGTTCTTGGCCACCTTTCTCACAATCATAAGTATTTTCCCCCCAAATCAGCATTATTTTATCAATATTCTGCTAAAGCTCCTCAATTGACACTGAATGTCCATTGTCAAAAAATAATCCAAGGGCTGGGGATGTGGCTCAAGTGGTAGCACGCTCGCCTGGCATGCGCGGGGCACTGGGTTCCATCCTCAGCACCACATAAAAATAAAATAAAGATGTTGTGTCACCAAAAACTGAAAAATAAATATTAAAAAATTCTCTCTCTCTCTCTCTCTCTCTCTCTCTCTCTCTCTCTCTCTCCTCTCTCCTCTCTCTCTCTCTCTTAAAAAAAATCCAATTACCTGGGCCCTTCACAAATGCCCACATCTTAGCCCCAAAATCTTTCCATTACTATATTTGCCCAACTAATCTCTTGTCCTGGTTCTACTTAAGATCTTACTTCCCTTACCCATTACAATTGTGACCACCTCAGAGGTTCTTTCCATAGTGGCCCTTGTGACAACATCAACTCCACACTTAGCTCTGCTATCACCTCTTGAGAAGAAGCCCTTAACATTCCCAAGAAGAATTAGCAAAATTTGGTTATATATATCACGCTGTATGCATAACTAAAGCACTGTCACATGTACTAACATAAGGTCTATTACAAATTTTATTTATGTAATTAGGTAACAATAATAATAAAAGATATTTATTCTCATTTCCTGCCAGAAATTTGACAACTGATTTACTGAAAAGGCGAGTGGTTGAAGAACTGGAGGCACAGAGACGTTTTCCCCAAAGAGAAATAGCTGGAGACTGGTGGCAGTAAGGATGGCAGAAAGAGAACAGAGTTGGAGAGATTTGGAATTTGGGACCAACAGGCACACTTTGAAACCAAGTTGGTCTTATTTCTGTGGTAGTGCCCCTGACCATGGCACTCTAATGTCTCCTTCTGGGGCCGATATTCAGTGCTGGAAGCATACCTCATTCAATTCTGCAATCTCTTCTCCTAGGATAAGTTCAGTATTGCTTCATTAAACTATTTAAGGAGTAAATGAATGCATGCTAGGGACATTGATAAAGCAATTAATCTATTGACAGCTGACAAAATCTTTTCCAAGTTTTTTTTTTTTTTTTTTTTTTCGGGTTGGGTTATGTCTAGTAGAACCCTTTCATGTTTTAAAAGGAAAGGCTTTTGTGGTTATTTCTTACACTGTGGTAAGGCCTAAGAGGAAGATGTTTGTAGCTGTCCAGGACTTTCCAGTAACTTTCATTTGTTTTTTTTTTTTCAGAAAGGCTAAAAGGCTATTTCTGTCTATAAGCCAAAAAGAAAAATTAAAAAAAAAGAAAAAAAATAAGCAGAAAAAAATTCTGTTAGAATATTCTAGAAAGAATTACGCTTAGATTCCATTAGGCAACTTGAAAGGTCTTCTGTATGGACAAAAACCTTAGGAAGCATAGTCTATGGGTGAAATGAAGAAGAGAAGAGGCTGAAGGTAATATAAGTTCTAACAGTGTTGTGTATCTCTCTTGATTTGTTTAATTGCTTTAAAAATGAATAGCACCTTCCGCATAAGCTACCTTTATGGGCCAAAGGTATATGCTTCTGTCAGAATTATTGGAATTCTAAGCAACAATTTTAATCATAAAAGGCATTAACATATATGGAACACTTGATGTTTGAAGGGCTTTGTTTAAGTTCCTGTCTAGTCCTCATTGCCAGTCATGTGGGGTAGCTACTGCTTTACCCATTTGGCAGATAAAAAATGTACCACCAGAGACACCAGTTTAGAAATAAGATTTCTTTCCTTGGCTGACTTCATATATGTTCAATATGTATCTTCTGAATTATCCAGATTCTTGCTCACTTTATGTCTGCAGCCATCACTGAATGTACCTTCCTTCTGTCTGTCCCAGTTCCTGAGATTCTTTGGATTTTCCTGAATTTATCCATCTGGTGACCAGAGTCCTAAAGCTGTCTCCTTTTGTGACTGAGCTAGCTCATCAAGGACTGAGAGATGTATTTATGAACTCTTCCCCTTGGCAAAACCATAATCAGATTGAAGGCTTAAAAGGAGTGATTTCCTAAGAAATAAGCAAATGAAAAAAAAAAAACAGAGAAGTAAAACATAAAATTGGTTGTACAGTAATATTGCATGGGTTTAAAACAAAAATCTAAGCCGAACAAAGATATGGATCTACATTTGCTTCCCAAACATAGTCACTAGTTTTATTTCCAAGGAGACCACCCCAGGTTGGAACTTCTTGCTCTGAACTTTGTTTTTATTTTGTTCCTCAGTAATCTTTTCTCTATGCAGAGGCACTTCCTTTTATTGTGAGGGCCAAGCATCTCCGACTTGCCTCCAGGAAGTTGTACACTGACTGTGCAATTGTAAGAAGGTCCACAATGACAACAACAACGGGATATTGGATGATGCTGGTGTCTTTTAATTTATTCATTTAAAAGTTGTGCGTGCATGTGTGTGTGTGTGTGTGTGTGTGTGTGTGTGTGTGTGTAAAGACTTCAGTACACACAAAAATAGAATAAATATGCAATGAACCCACATGGACCCATCTTTCATCATTTTCTGCTGTGCTTACTTCATCAGATGGCCTTGTTCCTTCTTGTGGCAGTCTTTTAAAGTGAATCACAGACATATCAGTTTATCTGTAAATACTTCAGAATACATTTCTATGGGGTAAGAACAAAACAAAATGACCACAGTTCCATTGCTAGAATCAAAAAAATATTTAGTGATTACTTCTTAATATCATCTACTATGCAGCCTCTGTTCTGTATTAAACTACTGACTCAATTTCTTTTTTTCAGTTGATTTACTCCAAAGCAGTATTCCCATAAAATCTGGACATTACAACTGATTTTTGTGTCTCTGCCACTCTTCGTTGAATTCTCCACGTGGGCCGTGTCCTTTGCAGACATTATTTTTGCGTGCCTCTATATGCACACTGCACAAGTAGGAACCATCTTTTCTGTTTTCCAGTTAGAGAATTCCAGAAGCGTCTAGATGGCTTGCCTCAGCTTGCAGACCTCACAGGAGCGGAGGCGGACTGCGAAGCCATTCCTTTCATGCCTACCTTCTCCTCCTATTCTTTGCGCAAGCCAGATCCTCGCTTACTTTAGGCCTGACATGTTTACCACTATGTCGTGTTGCCTCTGGCATCCTTTGCCCCTTGAGGGTGTTCGGAAATTTAAACTCTTTCAAAGAACCGGTTAGGAAGGGTGATTGGATCTTTTATTGAAACAAAGGTTTGGAATGGAGCCTTGGATGGTGGTTTCTCTGTTTATTTGGAATTTTTCAGCTCTTGAGTCAGAAGCAGGCTTCCTCTTTCAGCTTCGTTTGAAGGCTTAGCTACTTAGGAGCAGCCTGATATACTTTCCTGTCCTGTTCATTTGGAGCACAGAAGCTCTTACTTCATTTTCAGAGCAGAGGTCACAGCCATTCCTATAGCCGGGAAGGACCTGCTTTCTCTGGCTTGGGTTACAAGTTTATATCCATTGCTTTCTGTTGACGACTTATCACTCAAATGTCCTTAAAATGCTGTCCTTAGAGTTTTGAAAGGCAAAGGTGTTTTTCATTTGTGTTTACACTGAAAAGTATCATTCTCAGAAAATAAAACAGATGCTCAGTTATAATGCTCTTCCCCAAATTTTGAAATTGCATGTACTTTACTTATTTTTTCTAAGGGCAATATATATATAATAAAAATAGATTCACATGATGAGACACTTGTTCTCTTAATCCTTTCTCTAATCTTTTGAGTAGATAGATGTCAGGTTGGTGTTAATGTATTTTTATATCTAACACTTGCAAAGTTTCCTTTTTTTTAACAGAGAATTGTTCTGAAGTTTGGAAATCTTGGCTGATAGCAAAACTTACTAACGCTTTTTTTTAATGTACTTATGGTTAGCATTTTCTTATATTTATACAAGTGGAAATTTTTCCATTTATGGTAAAAACATGAGATTTTCTTTTAAAACTATTAATATAGGCAAGAAATAGTATTTTTAAAGAAAACATGGAGCAATAACAGGTAATACCTTGAGCACTTATTTCATATGATGGTCTCCTTGAAGTTATATGATATAACTCAATACCTCATCTGAATGTCTATTAAGCAGGTACTATTATTTTTAAAATGAGGAAACTGAGGAACAAATAGCACACTTTGCTCAAGGTCACAGTTTAGTGAGTTGTCTGAATAGGAGTTGAGCCCTTTGCTTCCTTCTAATCCTTCCTTCAAGGCCAGAATCTGACATATGAAAATGGGGAGCATAATTTGGAGGTGCTTGCTGGGATGAGCAAATGGAGATTCCAAGTTATACCATCGCACATACTAGTTTTAACTTACAGATAAGGGATCTGGATACTTAAAGATGCTTAAAATGTAATGTGCATCATTTTGTATGTATGTTTTTGGTCAAGTTATTTTCTCTCTCTAAACTTCTCTCATTTGTAAAATAGGCATAAGTACCATGGACACGCACACACACAGAGACACAGGACTATTATTTATTAAGTTCAGGTCTTAGTCAGACCTGGATTTTGCTATAAATTAGCCATGTCACCTTGGAGAGGTTACATCAGCAAAACAGGGATGATACTACATCAAACCATTGTTATGGCTTTGGATGAAATAATGTAATCACACATGTGTTCTCACTCAACTCTGAGGTAAGCGCTCATTTGATTGGTGGTTTTGTTGAAACCAGAACTGTAGCACCATTTATGCTACCATTAATTTTTGTGCCAGATTATTCCTTTGATCAATATTCTATCTAGCTTGTTTACAATGCAGAGCCATTAAAAATTCTGCATGAGCCACATTATTATAAAACTGAGAATACAGTTTATGATTATGATGCAATAAATGCACTCAAGTTAAGCAAATGGTGACTACTACTTAGTTAAACAGGCCTCTATGCAAAAATAAATACAGAGTAGAGTGAGCAGTGGAAGCCAGGACTTACCAAATGCACCTCCTAAAAGTCCATGTTAAAGATACACAGAAAGATAATGATTATATGTACTTTCTCTTTCTACCATTGATCACTTCACTTTCTCTTGTTTGTCTTCTAATATAAAATAAGAGACTGTTTACCAGAACAATCTATGATACATATGTGGAGTGGGAGAGGTGTGGGTAGCATTAGATGAAGGAGTTGTTGCCACAAGATATTATAATAATAATCTGAGAAAAGATCTGGGTGCATGTGTCCTAAGGTAAATGATAAAAGTAACAACAGCAGCCTGACAGTTTTTGTTGTTGCTAGTTGTATAAGGCTGTTGTTTTGTTGTAATACCATGGGGCATCTGTGCTAAATGATGTTCAAATTATCAGAAAGTCCTTACCATATCACTGGACACAAAAACTGTTTCTGTGATAGAGACCTCAGGAACTGCGGTGATGTTAGCTTGGGTCGTGCCAGCACCACCCTAAGCTCCTGAAAGCACATTACAGTGAGGGTGAGTCCTAGCCCCAACTGAAACACTGAGATTTTTCCAGGCCAAAGCATTTTCAGGGACTAAATGGTCAGTGGTGGCTGAATCCAGGACTGTTCCGAGATCAAGGGACAGAGCTGTCTCCAGTGCTATGATGTCATGGGGACATTTTGGTCCTGCCTTGCTCTACATAAAGTTTTTTAAATTTCATTTATTCTAATTAGTTACATATGACAGCAGAATGCAATTCAATTTTTATAACACAAATAGAGCACAAGTTTTCATGTCTTTGGTTGAACACAATGTAGAGTCACACTATTCGTGTTTTCATACATGTAATGATGGCTGTCTCATTCCACTGTCCTCTTACTCCCATACCCCCTTCCCTTCCACCCCCTTTTCCCTATCTAAAGTTCCCATGCTCCCCTCCTCAATCCCCATTATGAATCAGCATCTTGATATCAGAGAAGACATTTGGCATTTGGTTTTTTGAGACTGGCTTACTTCATTTAGCATTATATTCTCCAACTCCACTCATTTGCCTGCAAATGTCATGATTTTATTCTCTTTTAATGCTGAGTAATATTCCATTGTGTATATATACACCACATTTTCTTTACCCATTCATTTACTGAAGTATATACTTACAAGAGTACCTTTAGTTACAGATGGATCTTTGGACCAACATCTTAGAAATTAGGGTTGGAAAAAGCCTCTCTGTCTGCAAAAATGACACTGTAGTTCTAGCAAAACCTGTGTGGTTAACAATTAGATGACTTTTATTAAGTACACATGTGCCAATAGCTGAACTAAGTTGTTTCCTTAAAAATGTATCACAATTTCTTTTGTCCCCCATCCTATTAATATAGTACTTTTTAAGTTTTAATTGCTTCATAATATTTGTGTGTATTTATAGGGTACAGTGTGATGCCAAATTAATTAGATAGAAGGATTTAGTTCTAGTGTTCCATAAAACTATAGTCTGCAGCAATTTATTATGTTTCACAATAACTGGAAGAGAAGAGTAGAAGGTTCCCAACACATAGAAATGATGAGTGTTAAAGGAGATGGAAATGCTAATTACTCTGATTTGATCATTACACATTATGTACATGTGTCAAATCATACTGTACCCTATAAATACATACAAATACTATGAATCAAATAAATTTTAAAAAGTACTATATTATATGGTAAATACACAAACCAGTCATGTAGTCACTTACATTAATGTAGTTACTTACATACCATTGCCAAGTATCATGTTCTGTACAGAACTGTACATCCTGCACTTTTATACAGTACTTTTTTTTCACACCATCATTACCACAGACACTGAACAACAAGTGCACAACAATGGAGAAAAAAGATCATGCACTACATATTTTATTTCATTTAATGCTTACAACAAACCTAGAGACTATGTAATGTGATGTAATGGTTTTAAAATTCAGGAAACTGAGGCATGGGTTGAATCAGAAGCCAGGAACTGACCAAGTGAGCCCTCACATGGTCAAGCAGAGTGGCACTGGGGAAAGATTAGCTTTGCTGCTCATGCCTGCTTCTGCACTCTGTTGGCGTCTCTCAGGAGAACTAGCACTTTTGAGCTGAAATATTCTCAGCCATCATAGAGGAAAACAGGAAGTGCACTCTTGCACACTCTGTGTAAATGGAAGGCAAGTGAGATAACTAACAAGAAAGGAATTTTTTAATATCTCTGAAGCAGGATCAATTTTGAGAGTATCATACATGTCTGATAAGCATTTAGAGAAAGGCCCAGTCTGGAAGGTTATTGTATGGATGCTGAAGTGCAAGCTGGATCATGAAATTAAGCTGAGTCTCAGAAATATCCAGGCGTATGATTTAGGACTTGACAGACTCTTTTCAACAGGCCGCTGGGACCTTACCTAGAAAAATGCTGAATATGCCCAAGTCAGTTTGTGGGATTGCACGCAACAGATAAAATTGTCACTCTAGTTGAGTCCAACTATAAAATTATCTACGTAGTTTTAAGAATAGGAGGATTATATTGGGGTGGCATGTAAAGAATAGTGAGTAACTAAAGGAATCCTCACAGCAGCAGTGGGAAAGCTCCTGGCACCCATAACAGCCACTTCCAGTGTGAGTGGTTCTTTGGTTTCAGTGTTTTAATCACTTCCAAGTAGATGAGGCCTGTGTTGCTCTTAGCAGTGTAAATACAACACATCTATAAACATCTGGATTACTTATAGTTTTATTATTTATAGATTTCTTGAGAGCTTTATAGTGAGGGAAAAAGTGCGACATAAGCCCCAGTTTCCCTCTTTATAAGGACGATGTGTATCAAGGACACAGCTTACAGAGAGCTTGAGAGCCACATTTTGATATGCCCAATGAGCCACCTCTTTGTGCACTAACATGTTGACAGTGGCATTGAAGAAATTGTATTCTGCAAGTTAAAATGTACAATATTAACATGAAAAACATGTTACTTGAGAAGAATAGCAAAGTTGAGTAGAGGTAACAGAAGGGTGCCTTCTAATTAGAAGAAGGGGGCGGGGAGAGCGACTAGGAAAACTTCAGACTTCCTGCGGAGGAAGGCTTCCAGAAAGCCACGTGAGGACCCTGGGCATGTGGGCGAGGGAAGTCAGTGGAAGGACAAGCAGAAGCCTTCTGTTTGGCTTGGTGCTGACCCTGGACAAAAGTGAGTTTCAAGAAACAATGTGCAAAGCAAGATTAGTGCACAGACAAAAATTGTGCACAGAGAAAATCATGCAAACAGAGAACTGGAAGGGGAGAGAGTAGACGGGTAGTAAAAAGAAGGGAAGGCAGCATTGAAAATCCCCTATGTCTGGGCATTCAAAAGCACCTGTGCTACCACAATTTATTCCCTCTGTGGTTGTATGTCAGATGAAGTACTTACCTGAATTTTCATAGATGAGAAAAATAATCCATCTAGTAAATACTAGAACCACTCTCAGTGCATTAAGATGCATCCGTGAACAAAGATGGACTGACAGGAGAAACAATTAACATAAAGAAAAGATTAAAACCTGGCATGTACCTCTTGCCCCAGGCTCAGTCCAGGTGATATGTCTTCTGACAGGAATGAAGAGTCTGCTGTCCTGTTTAAATTGATAGTCATCTCACAATTCTGAGGCACATCGTTGATGCCTCAAAAATGTAATTACGTTGCAATGCTGCAATGTAGTATACTTTAACTTCTACTGTTTCCTAATTCCAACCTATTAAATCTTCTTAAAGGAAGTTTTATATGGTTCCATGATTATGTAATGTCTACAAAAAATGAAATTCAGATTCAACTTACTTGTACTGAGTGCTCAGCAGGAAGCAATGTGATGTACACTAACATATAGTAGTTATGTCCTCCTTATCTCATACTTTGAAGTAGGCTTTTAAAAAATATTCTGGGGCTGGCCATGTAGCTCAGTGGTAAAATCCATGCTCAGCATGCATGAGTCCTTGGGTCTGATCCCCAGCACTGAAAAAAAAAAAAAAAAAAAAAAAACAGAAATAATTATAGGTTTACAGGAAGTTATAAAAGAGTATTTTTTGCCCAATTTCCTCAGTAGTTTCATCTTAACATAACAATAATATAGTATCAAAGCCAGGAGGTTGATGTTGATACACTGTGATATGATGTGTGTATATAATTCTGTGCAATTTTTCCAAATGGGTAGGTAGATTCATGTGCCCACCACCACATTCAAAACACAGGACTGGTCCATCACCACAATGATCTCTTTTTTGCCACCTCTTTCTAGTCATGTTCCCAGATCAGTAAGTACCAACAATCTCTAATGATCTGTTCTACATCTTTAAAATTACATAATTTCAAGAAGATAATGTAAGTGAAATCAGAATATGCAAAGTTTTGAGACTTGAATTTTGTACTTGGCATAATGCCTAGTGGCCCTTGGAAAACGAAGTTAGAAGCTATTGCATGTAGCTGCGATTTGTCCTTTTATTAATTGAATAATATCCAGGATTTTGAATATATCATCAAAAACAATTTTTACAGTTTCTAGATTTGGCTATTACAAATAGAGTTGCTATGAACATTTGTGTGCAAGTTTTTTGTGATGTGGTTTATAACGAACATTTAAGAGAGATTTAGAGATAAGTGTTCCACAGTAACACTGCTCTCAATCACTTAAACTGGTATCTAAACTCAGATGTTTTTAACTTATCTCTTGTGCTGTTTCCACCATCCCTCATTAAATGAGAATAAATTGTTCTGCAGATAGTGTAGAAAAGAAATGATTATATATGCAATTATTTCTTGATAAAATATTTGGTTGAGAATAATATATGCTCAGTGCCTTGATTATTTTATCAACTTGTTCATTGAACATTCACCTGTTCATTCTCACAAACTATTGTTCAATTAACTATCAGGTACCCGTGCTGAGTGTTGAAGAACAATGACCAACCTACTAGAGATTTTACCAAAACCATGTTTGTGGCATAGAGATAGTTTGCTCTATGTTAGTTGGCTTTAATAGTTTTGAGCTTTAGTTGGGAAATGTTTCTTCCGAGTTCATGTGAGCTCTCTAATAATATTCAAATGTGTATTCTTAAATTTAAATTGGGTTGCTTTACTTTGCCTTATCTTAGGAAAACAATTGCTGAACATGCATGCACAAATACAAGATCTAATTTTGCAAGATATGCAATTCAGTGCTTCTTCTAAGTAGGGGTGAGGTTCATATGGGGTTTTATTTATTTACCAATAAATAATTTCTTTTGCTTATTCTCTGTCCCTCCCAATAGCATGAAAAATTAATCAACCGTCCACAGAGTACCAAGAGAATTTCTAAAGATCCTCTAGGTAAGGAACATTTGCTCCGTACTCATAGTACTTTTTCTCCTCTCATATTTTATGTATGCATGAATCCTTCTACAAAATAGACTGGAGAAAGTGACTTTTCATTTAATCATTAAGTTTTATCATGTTTAATAAATGGAATTTTCTTGCAAAGTCATGTACATATAAACCAAAATATCATTCTCAAATATGCATGTCATGAAATTTGTACTGAAATCTATAAGAAATATAAATCTTTTTTTATAATTATACAAAATAATGTGCATGTATTTTATTTTTTATACCTTTATTTATTTATTTTTATGTGGTGCTGAAGATCGAACCCAGGGCCTCACATGTGCAAGGCGAGCACTTTACCGCTTAGCCACAAATCATTTTTATTTAGAAATATAAATTAGATAAGTAACAAATAATTTCTTAATTTGGTAAATAGACAGCAACAATTCATTCTGAAATTTTGACCATTAAATTGTACATGTTTAAGTGTGGTCAATTCAAACCTACATTTATGGTAAATAGATTTAAAGAGAAGTATATATTAGTATGAATCCTCAAAGAACATATTTTATATTTGGCTGTGGTTATGCATAATATTCAGGGTTATGTGCAGGAAAGCATGTTGGTGTATTATGCTGATGCAGATTTAAGGGTAGAATTGACACCTTTATTCTGTTTTAGCCTTTAAAGCAATTCTTTCTGTGATGTTAATAGCTATTAATGCAATCACTTGTCTTCAAAAGACATCAGTGGATGGGTTTTCACTACTTTATCAGGCTCACCATGGATAGCACAGAATTCCAATTAGAGGTTACACTTAGGGGTACCAGAAAATGCATAGACTTTACTGAACTACATTAGAATAGAACAGGAATTAATTTTAGTATTACAATATATTATCTCAGGAATAATACAGCTGTTTTAAAAGAGAAGGAAAATGATATAGAAAAAAACAATAATAACAACATCAATAGATGAAAGCTTGGCAAGTTCATCATTGTTCACTTTTAAAGAAATTGATATTCAAATAAAAGCATAATTACTGCTCCTGTCAATAATCACTGGGTAGCATAAGAATACAATGATTCTTCTTATGTGTGCTATGAAGTCCTGAGTTGCTATCATGACATCAAAGCTTCTATAGGAAGGTTGGTGGTAGATAAGGCTACATATTTTCAGTACGATAAAACTATTAAAAGTTTAAATGCTAAGTTTAGAAGTTTAGACAATAGGATAATAAATCTTTCAAAGATTTATTAATAGGGGACTAACAAGATCAGATTGGATGCAGAATGGTTGTGCAGAAGTTGTGTGCAGAGGACAAAGTGAGTCAAAACTGATAGCAAGGATATAAATTAGAATGTTGTACTCCATCCAGCAAAGACAGATAGGGCATTGTGGTCATCAGTTCTCATCTCTGTGACAATATGCCTGAGTTAATCAACTTAAAACGAGGAAAGGTTCATTTTGACTCACAATTATAGAGGTTGTAGTCCATGATGACTTGACCCATTGCTTTTGGTTTGTGGTGATATAGTACATCATGGCACATGGTGGAAGATGCCTGTTCACTTCATGATAGCCAGGAAGCAAGTAAGAAGGTACCAGGATACCAATTTCCAATTCACTGGTAGAGATTTTGAGAAAAATGAATATTGCAAAGACTATTCTAGGATTTAGGAAACAAAGTTAAAGATGAAGAGATAACAGATCTGGGATATTTCACCTAGAAGCTATGGTCAAGTAACTAAGAATTGATGAATTCATTGGTAAAGAGAGCAGAAAATGGAAGAGGCCTGAGGTAGGAAGCAGTAATTTAGCAGCACCAGGAGGATGAGTCAGACAAAGGCGAGAGAAGGAACAGTAGATCTTGGGGAGAACATGAAATCCAAGGAAAGAAGTTAAATGTTTTGTGGAAGTCTAAGAAGATGCAGGCCAAGATTCACTTGCTGCAAGTAGTAATTAAGAATTCTCTAGGAAGGTTTGAATAAAGGCCGAAATAGCAGTTTTTATAAAGGTCATAGAATCCCTAAAGCAAGCATATAAGTGCTCAGTATATAGTGAGGAACTTGAGACCTCATGGCACATTAGACACTAAAAGATTTTTATGATTAAAAAAATAAAAGGGCAGAGGTAGCACAGTGGCTTGATATTATAGCATAAGGGAACTAGAAGACCTGAACATGTTTATAAGAACCAAGGAAGGACCCACAGTGAGGAGGAGATTGAGAGACAGATGTAAAGGGAAAATATTGGATGAAAAATGCAGGGTGGGATGGAATCCAGCAAACACAGAGGGAGGGAGATTTCGTAATAAAGTACTTTGGGAATGAAAACAAGGTTATAAGAACTCAAGCAGAATGGCTTTGTGTAAAGTGGGAAAAACAGATTTGGGCTGGGTGAAACAGGAGAGTGAGACAGGAGAAAAGATTTTGGTTTTTGCTATGGAAATTTTGAAATTGTGATTAGAAAAATTTTAAATGGATTTGTGAATGCTAAGGGCTCAATAGAATAAAATAGCATAGTGTTTAGTAGGCACAATAACATATTTTCATAATTGGGTAGCTGGAGTAGTTCAGCTACTACTGATCAACCTTCAAAACAGAGGCCATTTGGGGACACTCAGTATCCCCCAACCTGCATGATTAGAGTTGACAAACTGACAATAATGACAATAAGGCTAAGGTGGATAACCTGTTTTAAGTTGGATGCATGACCATATTTGATGTATATAACTGATCTTTAGGAGCAGCACTGGCAGAGGTATGTAAGACCCTGCAGGAGTGATTGAATGACAGGAGGGATTGCTCTATTAGTGATGGGGACAGAGAAAATTATGCAGAAGCAGAGGAATAGAAGCTGTGGGAGTTTAGCGGGTAGCAGTCAGCAATAATATCGAGAAGCTGAGGCCATGAAGGAGGCATGATTCTGGCAGATGATGAAATGTGAAGAATAACTCTGAAAGTCAGTTTCTAATTTGAAGTCACAGGACAGGTCACTGGAGTTAATAAGATTAAGGAACCATGCAGTCAGTAGCATGAATGATTATCAATGTCATGGCTGATGGCTGTCCATAGATAATGTGGGTGGGGGAGGAAGGCCCCCCTAGGTAGCATAGACATCTAAGTGAATGCATTGCCTGATGGTAGAAGAACAATTATTTGAAAACAAACAAGGATATTTAGCTCCTTCCTTTAAGTAATATTCACAGATAAGCAGGTTTATAGTGTAAAATCAGAGCATAATTTATATGAGGAGGTAGGTGGAAAGGGTAATTAAGTAATAGGGGGAAGACATGGAATTCTTTGCTCATACAAGGCCAGGGAATGAGACTGAGAGTAGAAGAAAGTATGCAGGCTAGGTCTGATATATGGAAGGGAAAAGATAGTTTATGGCTTGTATATGGAAGAGGAAACATAGAGGGATACAGGGGATTTACTTAGAGTGACGGCTTTGAATTATGCAATGAAAACCATAGAAATACCAGATGGAATCATGGATTAGGAAGCAGGCAGGAGTCTCAGGTTAAGGGGAAAAATACACAGAGAATATAGGATATATTCAGAGGAGATGTGTTCGAGTCAAAATAGTCCAGAGGTCCAGAGGAAATGTTGATGTAATGAACTTTGCCCAGAATGCTCTTTGGGTAGTGAAATTGGTGAGCTGTGTATAAACACACACACACACACACACACACACACACACACTCACACATACACGTGTGTGTGTGTGTGTGTGTGTGTGTATTTGCATGAATATGTGAGGACCAGCTAGCTTCTAGCATAATTTATTCATCACTTTAATACTAATAAAGATGAATATCTTTTTGAACCTATGAAACATCCTTTGACGCAGTGCTACAAGGCTAGGAATGGCAAAGGACCTCCGTTGTCAGCATTCTTAGAAGCCTGTTGAAGATGCCATGTTTTGCCCCACGCTAGTCCTATTCAATTAACTGTGGGCTGGAAACCAAAGAAACATTTTAACAAGTCCTTCTGGTTCTCAGGTACATTAAAATTTGAGGAGCATTTCTCGCCCTTTACCATAGCTAGCAGGCTCAGATGATGACCTCAGCAATGGCAGGAATTCAAAAGCTCTCAACTGTCCATCTGGGTGGTCCCACACTTCTCTGCTGCTCAGAAGCTAAACCAGAGGGCTAGTATATTCCTGTGAGCAGGTGTGAAGGGTTGGATTAGCACATCCCTCAAGCAAGCTTCCTAACACTGGGTGTTCTGTGTGTGCCTCCAGAAGCCCTTTGGGATAACTTGTTCCACTGGCTGGCAGAGGAACTCTCAGAAGAAAATGCGGAGGTCCTTACCTCGTCCCTCCCTCTGCGCCGCAGCACCATTCAGCTCATCAAACTCAAGCACCCTGATGACCTCACGGAGCAGATCCATGAACTTCTTTGCTTCTGGAAAAAATCTCTCCCAACTTCCACTGACAAAGTTCGCCTCCTGGCTCGTCACCTTCGCAAGATGGGCAGGAGTGATCTTGCAGGAGAGTTCAAGTTCAAGTGGGAAAATAAAGTGTTCACTGAACCCGAACAGTGGTTTGATATGGAACCTGAGTAAGAGCTGGTGACTCATCCTTTTGCCCTAGAAAAAGCCTCATGGTTTAAAGACTGTTTCTGTCAAGGTTTACTGAGAATTTTTCAAGTGACATTGTTTGAAGGGGGTTTGTTTGATAGACATGTAACTGAGAAATCCATTGAAACAATGGAGAAATATTAATGACAATAAGACATTCCTGGTTCTTCGGGCTTCTTCACTGTGAGTGACATGTTTTCTGCAACTCTGAAAGTCTTGGGTTTGGTCAGACTTCATAGCATTTGCAATAGAGTTGGTCCTATTTACATTTTAATAGCCAAGGCTGCTTGCTATGTACGCACGAAAGATATGACTACAAAATCACTTTTTTAAAATTGTTACCTATGTAAAATTAAATGTGTTTCCCATGACTCCAAGCCACCAAATCAAGTTACAGAGATACCTTGGGACCCACAGGTAACAATACAAAATAAATGGGGCTGATGTTAGTAATAGCAAGTCACTTTTAGAAAACAGAAAAACTTGTAATAAATTAAAAATAGAAAAAATTCTTTAGCTTTTGACTGCCACAGCTTCTCTTAAAAAAATGTAGCTTAGAATAGGGAAATATTCTTATTTTATTATTAGTGAAATGAAGCAGTGCAGAAAAAATGAATTGTAAATAAAAGAATCCAGGGCCTCTTTTACCTACTTAAAAAACAAAGTCTCATAGGCAGATACACACATGCACACATCTTCACACACATAGACACATTTATTTCCTAGAATTAATAATTTACACATATTATTGTAACAGAAAGACAAAACAAAGTATCAAAAGAAAAAAAATGATCTTCTCTTCAGTGTCTCCTATCTTTAGGTAATCCTGGATTCAGTCTGATGTGGTGACATGTGCTGTTTTCCTGTGTTGGGAAACTACCCTTGAACACCCTCACAGCCATACCCCGCCCCTCCCCATCCTGTGCACCTGATCTGTCCCGTGGGCTGATGTGTATGGATCATATCAGTGATGATGCTCCAGGCTTCTCATTGGGTTTGGCTAATGGTGAGCTGTAGCAGGAGAATGATGGCCAGACTGTGTCTCTCATCCCACAGTCCCTACTTCTCTGGAAGAGGCCCCTACAGGCCACTCTCTCCTGGGTCCTGGTAACTGGTTTTCCTCTTACCTCTTTAGCTGTAGGTGTAGCCCAGCTGTCTTGCTCAGGATAACTGGGTGCTCCCTGTGGTTCCGTTGTGTCCTCTCTTTCCGTTTTAAAATAAACTTTCCTTTGATTTTCTAGTGTCAGTGTATTGTATGTTTCTCATTAAGAGCCTGACGGATAACACCTCTGAACTCCTTATACAGAGATAAGCAACTTATACATGCATATTATCTGAGAGTGGTATTCATTTATTATATATACAATTTTATACATTACTGTTTTATTCAATTATAAGCATTTTAATGTCTTTAGGTGCTTTAATAGCTGAATAATAGTCCATTTCATAGTCCTATGATTAATTTTTAGTATTACACATTTTTGAAAATGTTTAAAATGCAGTAGATTCTCTGTTATTCCTGACATTTTTATCAACTTTATGTTGTTAAAATTCATTCGTGCTCCATGTGTGGCCATGATTTCCTCATTCTCATTATTGTATAATATTCCAGCATGTGCAAGTACTAAATATCACAAATTTATTACACTGCAGATAGACATTTGAATAGATTTGAATGGGGACTACCATAAATAGTGATGTTAGTAATATTCTTTACATACTTTTTAATAAACTAAATATTCATTTCTTTCAAGTACATTCCAAGAATGGAATGATAGCTTACCATAATAAATTTAACCTTGTTGTCCATTCAGAACCACTTAGCAATTAATCTGGGACATTATTATTGAAATTCCTGTTTTATACCAGAAGGGTAAGAATGATCTACCACTTACAGCCAATCTTTGCATCTTGAATCACCAATTTCACTGACAAAACCCCATCATTATGCCAATTATTAAGCACCCAATTTTATAAATGATATAGTTCTAACATTTATTATTTAAATTAACAAAACCTAGTGTTCATGACAGTCATTGTGATTAAATACTATATTTGGAGTATTAATTCTTGGTTAGAGCAATTGACTATTTTTAAAATGTAGCTTAAATGAAAACATATATAATGTCAGATTATATTTTCTGATGTATTTTAAAGATATAGAGACAGCTTAGAAATTGAGATAGGTATGCTTTGAGAACATAATAATCCAATTTTTAAAATAGCTAAATTTCATGGGAAAAATTCTATTTTTGTAACCCAGTATTTTTTTAGTGGGATTATTGGCATTTTTGAATGCAACTTTTTTTTTTTTTTTTTTTTTAACTTGAACTGGTTCATGAATTGCTGGCCATTCAGCATCCCTAACATGTGCCAACCAAATGCTCAAAGTACTCCCTACTCCCTCACCTTAGCAAGTACAACAAGCAAAATTCCTCATATACTGTTCTGCTCACTGTTCCGCTCACCGGGAGGGTGGGGGTGGGGTGGGGACAAAGGGAGACTTTGGAGAACAACTATTTTAATCAACTTTTGGCTTGAAGTGGGGCATGAAAACGGATGGGAAAAGGAAGCTAAGGAAGTCTAGAACATTAGAGGGGTCTAACTTGAACTCTGCAACTGCTACCTGTGTTTAGGAGGAATGTTAACTGCTGATAGCTGACTTGCTCAGAAGGATTCTCAGTGAGGAGTCTGGAGCTGAGCTATAGAATGAGCAGCTTAATTTACAAAGGCAGGCTTCCATGGAAGGGCACACGTGCAGGGGAAGAGGAAAATACTGAGTGAGGTCAGAATCATGGCTGAGCTTGCTGGGGGATTCCCTTGTTGCTTTGTGATCTAATCTCATCAGAGGGCATCTTTTCTGTACAAACATTTTGGCAGATGTGACATCATTTAATCTTTAATTCATCCCATCTTCCAGTCTGCTCACTGGCAATCACTCACTTATTATCTAATATATTAAAGATTTACTTACTTATTATGGTTATTATTTATGTTCTGCAAATAAGTACCCACTTCACTGCACATATGCAGGATCAGGGTGCTTGTCTTTTTTGCTCCTTGATGTATTTCCTGTAACTCTGTCAGGCACTCAATAAATGTTTTGTTATTTTTATCTTTTAAGTAAGAAACTGCAACTTGGAGTTACAGTGATAGTCAGTGGTACAACCAAGGTTATAACTCAGATTATTTTATTCTCAAAGGTTTTTGATTGTTTTTTTTTAAAAAATGTTATTTTTATTTTTTCCTTTTAGTTATACATGACAATAGAATGTATTTTGATATCAGATGTACATGAAGTATAACTTCCCATTCTCATGGTTGTACATGTAGTGGAGTTACTGGTCGTGTATTCACATACAAAGACCGGAAAGTTATATTTGAATCATTCTACTGTCTTTCCCATTCCCACCCCCCACTCTTTCCTCCATTTCCCCCTGTCTAATCTGGTGAACTTCCAATCCCCTCCCCACCCTACACCTTGACCTATTGTGAGTCAGCATCCACATATCAGAGAGAACATTCAGACTTTGTTTTGGGGGGATTGGCTTGTTTCACTTAGCATTATAACCTCCAGTTCTATCCATTTACTGGCAAATGCCACAATTCCATTCTCCTTTATGGCTGAGTAATATTCCATTATATGTTACCACATTTTCTTTTTCTTTTTCTTTTAACACTTATTTTTTAGTTGTAGGTGGACACAATACCTTAGTTTTAGTTTATTTTTATGTGGTGTTAAGGATAGAACCCAGTGCCTCACATATGCTAGGCAAGTGCTCTATCTCTGAGCCATGACCTCAGCCCAATACCACATTTTCTTTATCCATTCATCTGTTGAAGGGCATCTAGGTTGGTTCCATAGCTAAGCTCTTGTGAATTGAGCTGCTATGAATATTGATGTGGCAATGTCACTATGGTATGCTACTTTTAAGTCCTTTGGGGATATTCCAAGGAGTGGAATTATTCATAGAATAATTTGAGGAGTATTGGTATGTTCTTCTTTGAAGGTCTTGTAGAACTTGGCTGAGGATCCATGTGGTCCTAGACTTTTCTTTGTTGGTAGGCTTTTGATGGCATCTTGAATTTCATTGATTGTAACTGATCTGTTTAAATTTTCTGTTTTCCTGTTTCAGTTTGGGTAGGTTATATGTCTCTAGATATTTGTTGATGTCATCATGATTCTCTATGCAGCATGCCTTTCAGTTTAGTCAGGCAGTGTCCTTGATCCCTAAATGCTCCATACCTAGATACACCTCAGGCCTCCAAAAAGTATGGGTTCCTTCAATTCCCTATCCCTCCACTTTGCTTGCAGAGGGATGGCTCTGACACTGGGGATTTCTTCCTTATTTTATTATATCCAACCTCCTGAATCCCTGATCTGCTTTGAATGTCCAGTTTTAAATTCCAGTAAAGTCCTCCCCCTTTTTTGTTATTAATCCACCTTGCTGAGAAGCTGCCTGTTTGCTTTCTTGATTTCATGCCACAGAGTAGCCAGGAAAGATACCTCCTCTGATCTGCCAACTTGAAAACCCTTAAAGTCTTTTTCTTCTGTTGCCATCCTTCTATCCCTTGCCTACCCCCAGTCCAAACCCCCTCACAAGTCTTTTATTTCTTTCTCTGTTCAAATATTTGAATAAAAAAGATTTATTTATTTATTTATTTATTTATTTATTTATTTATTTTTAGTTGTAGTTGGATACAATATCTTTATTTTATTTATTTATTTTTATATGGTGATGAGGATCGTACCCAGGGCCTGGCACATGCTAGGTGAGCGCTCTACCACTGAGTCACACCCCCAGCCCTCTGGGAGTTTTTTCAGATTGCTGAGTTCTTAGAATTGGATTTATTTCCCATGACATCTTATTTTTTAGCCCAGTTATAACATTTGTCTAAACTGTTCTGTCAACTTACCTATTTTTCTCCAACCAGTTTGTTCATTCCTTGAGGACAGTGCCTTGAGTTTTGTCCATCAGTAAATTTCCAACACCTTGCACAGGGCCCAGCACACAGTAGATAATAATTCTTGGTTGAATTAATGCACAAGTAACATCTACACATTCTTTCACTTTTCCTGTGTCATTGTTCTTCTGGAAGCAGGCCTGTGGGGGCAGATGTCATGCATGAAAGGGCAAAAAGTTAGCTCAGATTGTAAAAATCTGCCATGCCATTCATCAAGCCAGAATAACAGACTTAGATAACACCAGCTGCAAAGTTAATAGAAGTCAATATTTCCTCCAAGAACACACTGCAGCTGTAAAGTGTGCCCTTCTTTGAGTAACTGCTTTTGTTCATACTGAAAAACTTTATCATCAAAATGACTTTCACGAATGTTGCTGTTTGGAAGAAATATCCCTTTCTTGCCTTCAGAGTATCGCAGTCACTTTGACACAGAAAAGAATTCTTGATTTAAAAACCAGGTGCAGAGCTTCAGATAAAGAATTTCTGGATACAACATTGCACATCTATCTCAACATTAATGTTTCCAAAGAAATGGGACTGTGGATCCCTTCCCACTGCCGACCTAACATTGACCCCTTTATACCAGCTTTGCTTTGCTTTGAGCCTGTGGAGACACTAAACTCCACCCTAGTTAGTACTATATTCTAAAATAAGCCTTTGCCTTTGTTTAATGACACAACCACTATTCTCCTAGTGTACAGTCGGGCTTACTGCAATGAGTCAAAAACTCAATTTTTTTTTTTTTTTTTTAAATTTTGGGTGTGTCCCTTTTGGTCCTTCCTTGAATGAGACACTGATGTTGTCCTTTGGTGGGTGGTTTGCCCAGTGGTTCTCAAATTCATGGCATATTAGAATCAGCAGGAGATGCCTGGACATAATCAGAGAAAATCAAATTGAATCAGTCTAGGTTGAGGCCCAGGAATCAGAATTACAACGCTGCCTAAATACAGCCAGAATTAGGAATGATTTTCTCTGGTCACATGGACAAAGAGCAATGTGGAATAGGTGCTACAATTCAGTTTTTCAGGATCCAAACTCTGCCCTCCACATCAGAAGCTTTGGCTGTAGACCTGAGGAGTCTGCATGGTCAGTGACTATCTTAGGTCACGTGTACACTCAAGAAAGCTAAAAAAGGACATTCTTGACTGTATTTTACTTTCTGTCCAGAGCACGCTCTCCTCCCTCTCTCTCTCTCTCTCTCTCTCTCTCTCTCTCTCTCTCTCTCTCTCTCTCTCTCTCTCTCTCTCTCTTTCTTTTTATGGTTAGCCCTAGACCAAAACTAGCAGGAGAGAAGAAAGTGATGCATAGAAAACTGTGTGTCATGTTGAATACAAAGGCTTTTCTTTGCGAGTCATCATTTGTGATGATTTATCTATTCTCAAGAATAAGCAGGGTGGAGTCAGGAGCTGAGGCCGGGAATTGGAACAGCTGACAAGGAGAAACACTTTATCCAGTCCTCTAGAGGACAGAAGAACTCAGACTTAGTTTTAGTAAATAAGAAAAGTCTACCATATTACAAATATGAACCGACTCCTCAGGAAGCTACTTACTGAACACTCATCAATGTGTTGTGAATTAATATTTTGATCACTTCTGTCATTGAAAAAATAAAATTGGGGCTGGGGATGTGGCTCAAGCGGCAGCGCTCTCGCCTGGCATGCGTGCGGCCGGGTTCGATCCTCAGCACCACATACAAACAAAGATGTTGTGTTCGCCGAGAACTAAAAAATAAATATTAAAAAAATTCTATCTTTCTCTCTCTCTCTTTCTCTCTCTCCTCTCTCTCTTTAAAAAAAGAAAAAGAAAAAAGAAAATTATACTTCAGTTTCTGTGTGCTAAAAACTTAAAATGCACCATGATATTCTATTCTTTTTGAGATTTATTTTAAAATATGCTGAGGACATTAAAAATTGGAAATGAGACGAGCCTTGCTCCACTGAAAGTTTCTGTGTGTGCCAGGCAACCTGAAACCTTTCTTTAAAAATAGTGCAAAGGCCCAGATGTAACCACAAGGGGGCCTCTGTGTCACAGATAAAAATTAAGAATGTTATCAGGATATGAATTTCTTTATGTAGTGAAAAATCTGTTTGTATGATCCTTTAAGTAAATTATGAAGTCATTTTAGAAGGGATAATTTTACCTATGGTCAATAGAGTATCAATTTAATAATACATATATAAACTGCTGCAATTATAAGGTCTTTATATTGCACTGTAATTTGCTTTTTTAGTCGAGGTAATTTAAATGATAATGCAATGTATTATTTATTATTGGCATTCCATTTAACTTTTTTTGAAATTGCCTGGAAATATGACTAAAAGTTCAAGCTATTAACTCTGCCTAATAGCTAGCAAACTACAGCTCTACAAAATTAAATCTTGCAATGAGAATTTATTCCTAAACTTCCTAAGCAATGGATCTTCTTTTGGGTGTTTCTTGAAGTAGGTTCATTATTCGTTAGTATCTACTGTCAGAGGCCCTTTTGCCAGTTTTAAATTCCAAACTATTGACTCCGAAATCAATATATTTTTGACTCACTTCACTTTCCATCAAATGCTATTGGCTGACCTGATTTCTAAAGACTTTCAATTTTTGAAATATTTTGAACAGGGATATTGCCTTAGTTTCTCATTAAATAAAAGTGGCTCCCACACACTAAAAATGAATTTCTGATATGGGATTATGATTTTTTAAATGATCAGGTGATATTTTTCAGGCTATTATTTTCTGTTGTGATTTTATAATAATATATTTAATGAGATAAATTAGAAACAAAGTCAACTATGTCCCTCCATAACACATCTCAAAAGCACATAAACTAACCCAATAAAAATAATAAAAGCAAGGGACTTTTTGGAGGGCAATTTATTCATATAGAAGAGACTTCTCAGCACCAATGGAGGTTAGCCCATTCCTGAGCATGCTCAGTTCAAGATCATCCAGCTTCACAGATTGCAACTTTTTAAAAAGGGGGGAGGGGTTGGCAGGAATGCCTTCTGGGCAGAGAATTTAGTCAATAAGATTATTATTTCAGGTTACCTAGAAAGATGGCTTAGGCTCTGGCTAGTTTAGATGAGTTCCTGTGGTTTTCTCTGGAGGGCCTTGTCTTAAATAAACAACTGGAAAGATTAACTATTTTTTTTTAGAGAGAGCTTGTTGCTGAAAGTTTCTGCCTAGTAGCTAGCAAACCTTAAAATTAAACCTTGCCATGAGAATTTATTCCTAAACTTCCTAAGCAATTGATCTTGTGTCTTTCTTGAAGAAGGTTTCATAATTAAGTATTTACTGTCAGAGGCCCTTTTACCACTTTCAAATTCCTTTTATTTAGCTTGATACATTGTCTCCATTCAAGAAAATAATCCTCCTTTCTCTTGGTTCTTTTAAAGTATTTTGGGATATAATTACTTTTGGATTCAATACATTGTTTCAATTAATATCTCAAGTAGTCTTTCTTCGAGAGACTTGTTCTTGTGGAGTCTATTTGGGGTTTGCAGTGTTTTGCATAGCACGTTAAAAAAACCTTAAAATGCCACTAGTAGACATTTAATAAAATGTTATACTCAACATTAAAGGAGTTATTTATCTAATTTATATTATCTCAGAGAGGAGGAATCAGTCTGTAGAAGACTCTGGAGTCACAGCCTATAAAATTTCATAGTTTAGGCTGTGAAGTCACTGCCCTGTGATATACACAAGAGCATCAGCATTAGATTCTGGTCAGAAGTCCCAAGTGCCTAATTCAGACTTGCAGACTAATTTGCCATTGACTTTGGACAAACTTCTTATACTCTTTTCTCTTAAAGATGAAAGAATTGGCTATATTTGAGAGAGAAAATATATTGCTTAAGTGTTGTTATTCTTTAACCATCTGCACATTCATCCATACAGATAGCTGGTCTTGACATGAATCACTCATTCATTTATTCTAATTCAACCCAGAACCTCATTCTTAAACTCAAGCATTTCCAATATACTTATGAACAAACTGAGCTATAATGTAACATAAGATAAAACACTAGTCTTGGGATAGATGAACTCCAGGTCATCTCTTTCTAGTATTTCATGATTCTTGCATGTGTCTCCTATGCAGGGATTTGGCTTGAACTCCCACAGTGCTCCACTGTACTCCATTTCTTGACTGTCCCTCCTTGCCTGCCCTTCCTTACTGTGGGGCATAGTTTGCTCCTGGGCAGAATGAACTTCTAGGATGTAGGTTTCCAAATGTTGGTGTGCATCAGCATCTGTTGAAAATACAGATTACAGGAACTCAGTTTGAGTACTGATTTACTGGGTGAAAGAAGAGCTTTCAAAAGTTTCATTCTAACAAGTTTCCAGGTGGTTGTGTTGCTGCTCTTTTGAGGATCATGCAGAACCCCAAAACATTCTTTCACTTGGAGTTCACAGGTCTCCAAGGCATCTGCAGATAGATTTTAGGGTGTGTATGAAAAAAAAAAAAGAAGGTAAGTAATTCCATCTGCATTAGTAGTGCCTGATTTGAATAGAAATAGAAGACATTTTCATATTAGTTCACAATTGTTTCAGATATCTTGAAATGTGGTTTAACCATATCACTGCTTTGACATGATATTGGTTTTTCATCTCTAGATTTGGTGAGTTTGTGTATTATTAAAAAGACCACTCATTATATCTTAATGAAAAATGTAATGACACTATATTTCAATGTAATGTTTCCTTTGTGATTTTATGAATTCTATTTTTCACATTGAAAATGTTATTCCAAATATAATTTGTAGGCCTTCTCCATTTTCCCTGAATAGTTTTTGGAAGGAGATGCGAAATCCCAACCTAAAGTATGAGAGCAATAAAGATACTAATGCAAGTCTTATTCCACCCATGAGAACTTCCTGGTCATGTACAAACTGCTAGAAGACCTGATGGCAGCAAAACTGGAGGTGTTGGATGAAGTGCCTCCCATGTCTCTGCACCTGAGCAGGTAAACAAGGTACATGAATGGACAAATGAATCTGCACATTTAATTGTTACTTTCCCCATGATGAAAATCTATTTACCACTGTTGTTTTTCTAGATGACACAACAGTAAGATGAGACTGATAGTTCTTTTAAGTGTGATTACTACTTAGGGCAGCAGTTTTCAAATAGGGATTTTTTTTTTTTTTTTTTTTTTTTTTTGCGAGGGAGGTGGGGGTGGGTGGAGGGAAAGGGGCAAGTTATAGAAGCCCTGTCAAGGAATTCTAGAAGAAAACATAAAAACTCTTTATAATACTACTAAGATGTTATCTACCTTTTCCATTTATATTCTCATTTCTATGTAGGGAGTTAGTGTTTACATGATGTGTGACGGTTGAATGAAAGGATAGGAGATTCCAGCTGTTTGTGTGCCAGCTGTTTATGTACATGTGTGTGTGTGTAGCCAGATATTGCAATTTGGAAAAAAAATTAAATAATGCTTTTTTTCATTATTACTTTGTTTCAGAAAATATAGTTCTTTTAAATAAAGCGATGTCATTTTTGTTAATTCATAAAGAGTTTATATAATTGTTATTTTAAATGGACTAATTAATAAAAATGACAAAATCTTCTGCCTAAATTTTAGCATGGTAAATATACCTAGGAATAATCACCACAAACAAAAGCAATTCAAGGTCATCAGTTTTTAAGAATGTAAAGGAGTTTTGAACCACAGTGTTGTTTTGGTTTCAGTTTTAGAGACTTAATAGCCTAAGCAACATAATTAGCAAGATATCAAAAAGTCCATGAATATACAGTTGTGTACTTTTGCCATGTCTTTAATCAAGTACATAAAATTCTTTCCTTTTGTATTTTATTGAAACTGATACTGCCTGTTACCAGTGACCAGTTTATAAAGCAGGGTTTATTTAAAAAGAGGTAACATAGACTTCCCCTGGGGGGTGGGGTGGGGACGGGGACCTTAGCTGTTATCCTAGTATCAGCGGAAGGAGGTGTTCTGCCATTTTTGTATGTCTGCTTCCTTTGTTCTCCTGCCTTTCCTCCCATACCTTTCTCCTTTCTGTGTACGTGACTAGGCCCAGGACTAATACCAGGAATGCTTGGTGGGATGGCCCAAAGGTGGGACACAGGTGGGCTGAAGGGGAAAGGGCAGGATGGTGCAGCCCAGGACACATAACAACCTTATAGCTCCCTGTAGGGAGGGGTAATTCCTGGGACAGGTTACCTTGGCAACAGGTTGGAGCAAGGGCAGGTTCTTGATAAGGGTGGAGGAAGGGCTCTGAAGAAATTAACATTTCAGTCCCTCAGGAGACGTCTTCAACTTGTGGGACTCATTCAAAATAGGCCTGACTCAATCTAACCTGACTTGATTTACCTATTTATACTGGATCTAATTCTGGCTTCAAAACCATCTACATTGGCAGGAACTAGTGTCAAAACAAAATAGAACAGAAAAGAGGAATGTGGGTGATTTAAAGAAGTTTTTTTTTTTTTTTTTTTTTTTTTTAAGATCCAATAGCTTTGGGAATACAGGATAAATGGAAGTGGTACTACAACTGGAGTTAGAGGTAAGTATTTTCCTCCTTCTAAGTCTCCTTTACTGACTCAACAATTTTTATCCAAGAAGAAATAAGACAAAGTAGAAATATTTCGGAATGGAAATACATGGAGTAAAATTCTCACTAAATTGTGACTGTTAGAATATCACCACCTTGGGGCAGGCAAAGAATGCAAAAGTGCAAATCCCTTGGGAATGTGGGATTAGGCACTGGCTTGGACTTCATTCAAATGCTGACCAAGCTAAAATTACACTGCAGGGCACAACCATAAGCCTCAAAGTAATGCCCCTAGTGACCCACTTCCTCCAGCCACAGTAAGATGCCTACAGTTACCACCCAGTTAATCCATACCACTCACAGTTCTCAGAACCCAATCACCTCTGAATATTCTCACCTTGTCTCACACATGAGCCTTTGGGGAGCACCACATATCCAAACCATAACAACAATGATTAAGAAGCTTCATCTCATAGGATTTGAAGAACTGTAGGTATATCTTCATGACCAGGAGAGTTGCCAGGGCTGATTGGCATTGGCCTGGCTTATTTGGCACACTTGGTGACAAGGGACAACATAGTCAACATGTCCTTCTGTGCTGATGCTGAGCCTTGTCTATTTTCTCTTGTTACCATTAAGGCTCCAACCTTGGGTGAGAGGCTTCCTTTTATACCTAAGCACTAATTAAGGCTTTCCCCTTCATACAACTATATTACCAGGAAAAAATAGGTTAAAGGAAATGTTATTTGCTTTTTAAAACTCTAAAGTAGTGGCTACCAAAGGTGGCTGATCATTAGAATCCTTGTTGAGTTTTCTAAAAATTCAAATCTACAACTGGGATTTCAGTAGACTCTTGACAATCAGTTGGGTTTCAGTGCTTTAAAGCACTGCAACAAAGGTATAGGATAATTACTGAAATACAGAGGTTGCTGATGATTATTAGGTTTGACACTCCGCCTTGTAATGCTGTATATTTACTTGCTTTTGTTTTCCCTGAAACTGCAAGCATATTAAAAGCAAAAATTACATTACTTACATTTATATGCCTCATCTCATCATACATGATATTTTGTGCATAATTTTCACTCAAAAGTTTGATTGCAGTGAGTTGGTTCAAAGAACTAGAAGATGACGAATGCACAGAAATCCTTGTGTTTGACACTAGTTTACACAGGAGAGAGACAGGCTTTAGGTATAGCACATCTGAAAGCTCACCTGGAGTCAAGACTATTCTCAGAAGGTGGGAGAATCTGTGCCTCACTTAACACTAGACCCCCAGGCACATGCTTTTTCACAGTGATCAGGGAATTCTCAGTAGAAGAGGTCTGTTAGTTTCAAGCTTGCATTTTATTAACAAAAATGAAATATATCTAACATTGATAGTTGACATTTGCACAAATTCTATGTCAACATTTATCAAATAAAGTTAGAGAACAAGAAGAGACAGGTAGATTAAAAAAAAATCAATATTTCTTCTAGAGGCAGTGAGATGACAAGCCAAAGACTAAATATCCTAGCATATATTTTTCACTATGAAAAATGTTATTATATTTTCTACTGTAAAAATTCAGCAAGCAATTCTTATTGTGCTTTAAATCAAGAGTTAAGTTGAAGTCTTGAAAAGATAAACATTAACTCAACCAAATGTAGCATTTGGATATTTCTTATAGTGTAAAAATGTGTAATAAAGTGAACACATAAATATATTTTATGAAATACAGAGATCCAATATAATTTGATCTTTCATGTGAAATATAAATTCTACTTCCTCTTGGAAATATGGGGAACAATTCTGTGACTGTATTTATAGAAAAACTCAACTTTTCCACTCTGTAGAGTCACAGTGTCTGGATCTACAGTTTGCCAAGAATTTGATAAATTGTTGGAATTAATGCACTACTCAGCCAGTAAAGTGCAGGTGCTCTTTGGGGATGATTGTCCTCACTACTTAAAGTAACACTTAGCATTTAGTAAGATTGATCAAGGTCTGACTTGCTGCCAGAAGTAGTTTACTTATAATGAAAATTTGTCTCTTTGGGTTTTAATTTTAACTCTCCATTAAGTAGAGAGTGGACACACAATTAAAAGCCTGTAAAAATACAGGTTTTGCTTCTAAAAACTGAAAAGTAACAGATGAAAGAGCAGGAAAAGATCTTAGGGATCAACATGATGTGACATTATTTTGCACACCAGAAGAATAAAGTCCAAAGTACTCAAATAACTTTTCACAGACCACACACCTAGTGCCAAAACAGGGTACAATCCAGATTTCTTAATATCCAGCCCATTTTTTTCTTTTAGTAAGTCTAATATTCAGAATATTGGTAGTGAACTCAATGATTCCAGGTGGATACAAATGAGCACTAAATAGTTATTAGATATTCATTGAAAAAATATACTGGAGAATTTTGGTTTCTGCCAATAATTGGGGAAAAATTGGGGAACAAAACCTGGTAAAAGCATTGTCTACACTCTAACTGCTTTTGTTGTTGTTGTTTCAAGAAAGATGATCAATAAAATCATAAAAGTTATTGAATCCAACAGAGAATTGAGGCCACAGCTCTACAAACTGACCTGAAGTTGAAGAAAGTTTGGGTACTTATTTTTTAAGTTAATTTTTATTTGTTCTTTTTAGTTATTCATGATAGTAGAATGTATTTTGACATAATATTCATACACGGAGTACAACTTCCCATTCTTCTGGTTGTACATGATGTGGGATTACATTGGCAATGTATTCATATATGAACATAGGAAAATAATGCCTGATTCATTCTACTATCTTTCCTATTTCCATTCCCTCTACCTTCTCTTCATTCCCATATGTCCAATCCAATTAATTTCTATTCTTCCCTATCCCCCACCCCACATTGTGAAGTAGCATTTACATATCAGAGAAAAACCTGCAGGTTTTGAGGGATTGTCTTATTTCACTTGGCATGATAGTCCCCAGTTCCATCCATTTACTGGCAAATGCCATAATTTCATTTCTCTTTATGGCTTAGTGATGATATTCCACTGTGTATATATGCCACGTTTTCTTTATCCATTCATCTGTTGAAGGGCATCTAGGTTGGTTTCATAGTTTAGCTATTGTGAATTGAACTGCTATAAACATTGATGTGGCTACATCAGTGTAGTATGCTGATTTTAAGTCCTGGGTATATAACTGAGGAATGGGATAACTGAATCAAATGATGGTTCTATTCCAAGTTTTCTGAGGAATTTCCATACTGCTTTCCAGAGTGGTTACACCAATTTGCAGTCCCTCCAACAATGTATGTGTGTACCATTTTCCCCACATCCAACATTTATTGTTACTTGTATTCTTGATTGCCATTCCAGTAAGATGAGATCTCAGTGTAGTTTTAATTTGCATTTCTCTAAGTGCTGGAGATGATGAACATTTTTTCATGTTTTTTGACCAATAGCATTTCTTCTTTAGTGAAGTATCTGTTCAATTCTTTCCCTAATTTATTGACTGAGTTATTTGTTTGTTTGTTTGTTTTGGTGTTAAAGTTTTTTGAGTTCTTTATATATCTTGGAGATTAATGCTTTATCTGAGGTATATATAGGTGGCAAAGATTTTCTCCCATTCTGTAGGCCCTCTCTTCACATTCTTGATTGTTTCCTTTGCTGTAACAGAAGATTTTTAGTTTGATACTATCTCATTTGTTGATTCTTGATTTTACTTCTTATGCTTTAGAAGTATTGTTAGGAAGGCAGTTCCTAATTTGACATGATGTAGATTTGGGCCTATTTTTCTTCTGGTAGGCATAGGTTCTCTGTTCTAATGCTTAGGTTCTTGATGTACTTTGAGTTGATTTTTGTGCAGGGTGAGAGATAGGGATTTAATTTCATTTTGCTGCATATGGATTTCCAGTTTTCCCAGCACTGTTTGTTTAATAGTTTATTTTCTCCTCAATGTATGTTTTTGGCACCTTTGTCTAATATGAGATAACTCTATTTATGTGGGTTTGTGTCTGTGTCTTCTATTCTTTATCATTCATCTGCATGTGTGTTTTGGTGCCAATACCATGCTGTTTTGTAACTATGGTTCTGTAGTGTGACTTAAGTTCTGGTATTGTGATGCCTCCTACTTCACTTTTTGTGCGAAGGATTGCTTTGGCGGTCCTGGGTTTCTTATTTTTCCAAATGAATTTTATGACTGCTTTTTCTATTTCTATGAAGAATTTAATTGGAATTTTAATAGAAATTACATAAATATGGATAGCGCTTTTAGTGACAATATTAATTCTGCCTATCCAAGAACATAAGAGATCTTTCCATCTTCTAGGGTCTTCTTCAATTTCTTTAATAGTGTTCTGTAGTTTTAATTGTAGAGGTCTTTCACCTCTTATGTTGGTTTGACTCACAAATATATATATATATATATATATTTCTTTTTGAGGCTACTGTGAAAGGGGTAGTTTTCATAATTTCTCTTTCAGTTGCTTCATCACTGATGTTTGGGAACACAATTGATTTATGGGTATGAATTTTATACCCTGCTACTTTGCTGAACTCATTTTTGAGCTCTAGAAATTTTCTGGTAGAGTTTTTTGGGTCTTCTAAATATTAAACAGGCCCTCCGCAAATAGGGATAGTGTGAGTTCTTCTTTTTCTATTCTTATTTCTTTAATTTGTTCTCTAAAATTGCTCAAGGACAGGTACTTTTTAAAATTTTTATTTTATTTATCTTATTTTTTTCCCACACACTTATTTATTGGCACATTTTAGTTGTACAGGCACACAATATAACAATATTATTTAGTTAATATAATTTCCCAACACTTCCTCTTTTCTTTTCTTCTTCCCACTCTCTGGTCCCTTTCCTCTATTCTACTGATCTCACTTTGAGTCACTCTAGTAGTGCAATCATACATGTATATAGGGTAATAATGTCCTTCTCATTCTACTGAAGGACAAGTTCTTTTAAGGTAGCAGACAGAAGCCAGAAATAATGACTTACTCAAAAGGTCACATGGGATATGAGATGTTTTAGTCAGTTTTTCATGGTTTTGACTAAAAGACCCAATAAGAAATACTTAGAAGAGGAAAAGTTTATTTTGACTTACAAGTTTCAGAGATTCAGCCCATGGTTGGCTGACTTCATAGCTCTGGGACTGAGATGAGGCAGCACATCATAGAAGAAGGTCATGGCAGGGGAAAGTGTCTTAAGATATGACAGCCAGGAAGAACGCGCACACACACACACACACACACACACAGAGAGAGAGAGAGAGAGAGAGAGAGAGAGAGAGATCTGATTATCAAAGACAAAACATAAACCCCCAATGCACACCCCCCATGAACCTATTTCTTCCAGGCACACCTACAGTTACCACCCAGCTAATCCATTCAAATGGATTAATTCACTGATTAGTTTCTAGCTCTCATAATCTAGTCATTTCACCTCTGAACATTCTTGCATTATCACACACAACTTTAGATGATAGCTCCTATTCGAATTATAGGATTCCACTCATGCACATCTCACAATGCAGAATACATATATCCCATTTCCAAGAATCCCCATCTTAGTGGTTCCAGTTTTCTCCAAAATCCAAATCCAAATCTCATCTGAGACTCAAGATTAACTCATCCCCTGTAAAGATCAAAAGAAAGTTCTCTCTCTGTCTCTCTCTCTCTATATATCTTTATTGATATATATATATATATATATATATATATATATATATATATATATGCCATTACATATTTATATATATATGAGATGAGATTGTAGGCACATCCTGCTTACACAGGAGCTGTTACATATTTATATATATAAATATATATATATATTTATATATATAAATATGTAATGGCATAAACATTTCCATTACACAATGAAAATGTAGAGGCATAAACAGAAGGGACGTAACTAAAGCAAGACCAAAATTCCACTGGGCAAACAAGTTCAGTAGTTCCGTGTCCAAAATTTGTGGCATAGGGCATTGTACTATTCTCAGCAAAGGGTTTGTGTAGCTCTGCCAATATGGTCTTTCTGGTTGCAACCCACATGGTCTCTCTCTTGGCTTGCCTCTGTTCAATTTATTGAGCTTTCCTCATCAGGCACTCCATGCTACTGGCATCTCTTAATCTTGGGGGTCTCCATTGCAGCTTTGACTTCCTTCTCACATCTTCATACTTTACCCTCTCAGGGGCAGCCTGAAGGGATTTCAATCCTGCTAAATTTTGCTTGGACTCCAAGATCTTTCTTTGAAATCTTGGTGCAAGCTTCCATGACCCCCTTACTCTAGCATTTTGCATTCCTGCAGAATCAGCATATCATAATTGATACCAAGTTCTGTCAGCATATCTAGTAGTAAATAGTCCTCCTGGGACCACAGTTGAAGCAGCCTCTGAGTGTGTGGGTGCCCAGACACAGGGAAACCACTTCCTAAGGTCTCCTGTGTAGGCAGGGTGCACCCACAATCTCATCTCAAAGGAGTATTTATTTTTACATTCTTGAGCCTGTTATGGATATGGTCTTATTAATTCATGAGATGCCCTTAAGCTGTCTTTCTTGTTGTATCTATGTAAAATACTTACTATAATTTTAGTAGCTTAATCTTTTCAATAACCACAACTTCCTTGGTCCTAGTTCTACATGCACTTTTTTTTTTTGGCTAAATCACAAACTTTAAAAAATATTTCTGCTCTGCATTCTTCTCCTTGTTATCATAGGTAACTTAGCTAAAAGCCATCAGAAATATCCATGTCATTGCATGAGTGCTGTGATATTTTGAAACTTCCTCCACCAGATTAATTAGTCCATCACCTCTAAATTTAGTCTATAGAAAGTATCAGAACATGGAAAAAATGTAAATGGCTTTGCTGGAACATAGCATAAATGGCTTCTAGTCCAAATTCCAATAAGAGTCCTCATGTTTAGAAACCTCATGAGCTCAGTCTTTACTCTCCACAGTCTTATCAGCATTCTGATCTTCTGAGGCCCACCAGAATCACCCTTTAAGCTCTACTTACAACCTTCTAAAGTTTTTCCAGATTGTCATCACTAAAGTTCTAAAAATCACCGTCCCACCCCAAACCAGCTCCAAATGCTGAACCACATGCTCAGGTTCCTCACAGCAACAACCCCACTCCTGGTACCAATTTCTTTTTTAGTGAAGTTTTCATGCTGTAACCAAAAAATTTGAGAAGAACAATTTAGAGGAAAAAAAAGCTTATTTTGATTCATGCTTTCAGGAATTCAGTCCATAGACAATCAACCTCATAGCTCTGGTCCGGAGGTGAGGCAGCACTTCATGGTGGAAGGGCATGGCAGAGGAAAGCAGTTCATGACATGACAGTAAGGAAGCAGAGAGTTCTGTTCACAAGAGGCAGAATATAAACCTCAAGGGCATATCCCCAGTGATCTACTTCCTCCAGCCACACTTTGCCCTCTCATTACTTCCAGTTAATACATCTTAGTGGATGAATTAATCAGCAAGGTTATTGCTCTAATAATCTAATAATTTCACCTCTGAACATTCTTGCATTGTTTCACACATGATCTTTTGGAGGACTACTCATATTCAAACTATAAAACGGGGCTTCCATGCAAGTTTATAGTCACCTAAATTTTTTTTCTTTCTTTCTTTCTTTCCTTTTCTTTTTTATAAGTTACTAAAAGTGGAGTGTGGGTAAGGATGACAATGTAGAACTTCTGCCAACTGACAATTCGAGGGGATTTTCACTCCCTTGTAGGCTGCTCTACACAACACTCCATAATATGCTCACAAGAAAGATTAGGGGGAGGTGAGAAGAAACAGAATGCTTCCCTCATGATTCAATCCTGGAGAAGGAGAGAGGTCATTTCTTGGCAAAGCCAGAAAGTTCACCTGGCTGCTTCTCCCCAGGGAAAAGAGGTTCTGTCACAGGGCTAATGGCAGAAAACTCTGTCATATGCTAGTCAAAGGTCAAGACCTATTGGGGTTAAGAACAGGAAAAGTTATATATCTTGGTAGGCACAGGAAATTTTTGAGTCAGATCACAAGAGGCCTGCTACCACTGCAAGAGAAGCATCCTTGAGAATGCTGAGAATGATGAGGCTGCATCAGGGTAACAGAAAAATATACCATTAGGCCAGTAAGTACACAATAGAATAAAAATCACAACAATTTCTTGATGGGGAAGGAGAAAAGCTTGCAGCAAGAGCCTCTTTGAAGTGCAGGAGCACAGGGAAGACCTGAAACTTCCTTGTAGAAGGTTGGTATATGTCCTCCTGCAAATCAATCTTGCCCTCAGCTGCAAGGTAACACTAGAGGAAGTTGAATCCTGTAAACCACTGAAGGTATAATAGCAAAAAGATAACTCAAATCCAAATCAACTCTGACTGTAATGACAACTTTATTGCCTTCAAGCTCTCGAGCTGAAAATGTAGCTAAAGAAGAAGGGCACCCATTTCTTAATCTCACTGTTCTGCAGACAATGTTAAACTTTCAACAAAATCCTGAGAAATGCAAAAGAATGAGTACATAACAATACACTCTCAACGTGCCAAGCAATGCATAAAACTATACTCAGATATGACCCAGATATTGGAACTATCAGAACACTTCTACATGACCATGATTAATATGTTAAGGCTTTATATGAGGAGAAAAGAATTTCAATAGAGAGGTGGAAGCCAGAGAAGAAATTAAATGGAAATGTTAGAAACAAAGGACAATAACTGAGATGAAGAATGCTTGCGAATTCATCAGTGGACTTGATGCAGCAGAGGAAGAATTCGTGAACTTAAAAGACAGTTTGACAGAAAATTGTCCACCCTGAAACACAAGGGGAAAATAGAGTGAAAATATATTTGAAAATGCAATCATGCCATCAAAAGTGTGACCTGAACTCTGCTACTTATAGAAGGTTGAAGTGAAATGTAAACATGTTATATCTTTAGAGGTAAACCACCTTGATAGTGTGTAATCCTGATATGATGTGATAAGAAAGGCCCTTTAACTCTGCAGTCTTCCTTGCAAAAATCCATAAACCCAGTCAGGGGAAAAACATCAGACAAATTCCAACTAGAGATTCTCTACAAAATTATCTGACCCATACTCTCCCAAAGTGACAAGGTCATCAGAAACAAAGAAAATCTGTGAAGCTGACACAGCTAAGAGGATTCTAGGGAGACAATGATGACTAAATGTAATGTGTATTCCAGATGGAATTTTGATATATAAAAGGTACAATCAGTAAAAGTTGAGGAATTATCAAAAAACTATAGCCTTTAGGTAATACTAATCTATCAGTCTTGGTTTACTAGCTGTGACAAATGCACCATATTAATGTAAAATGTTACCCTTTTCTATAATTCAAAAACTACTTAAATAAAAATGTTAATTAAAAACTAATCAATTTAAAACTCAGTTAAATAGTTATACAGGTAGTACGCAGAAATATTAAAATATTTTTTAAAATACCTGAAGTTTGGGAAACATTGCATTAAAACCGTTAAATGATTTAATACACCATGCCATTTGCTGATTTATTTTTTTAAACCTGATTTCTCTATCTGGTTCTATACTTTTGCTCTATTACTTAATAGTGCTTGATGCCTCCTTAGCTTAACATCAGAGCTCTTTCTCTGGTTGGAATCTTCCCAGGGCAGAGCATGTTCTCTTCAATTCTCATAGCATGATGTTGTTCAAAATTAATATGCAGTAATTATTCAGAGTCAATGGATAAGATGAGGAAGGTTTCCTTGTGCATTTCTTTAATTCTATGCCACTGATTTCTCTCAAGGGTTGAGAAGATTATTTTTTTCTTTTAGATTCACTCTAACAGTTTGGTTACTGATAATCACAAGCTTGTCACAGGGATTTTTTTTTTTCTCTGATCACTTGCTTTGCCTTATATCGAGAGAAAAACCTGTGAATCTCTTCATCTCTACTGGCTCTCAATAAATCTGCTTAGGGCCGAGAAAATAAACAGGAACCATTTTGCAGGCCAATTCAAACCCCTTGGTAATGGCTGCCTGGAATTCTGTCCTGAGGATACTGAGGCCCTGAGTGCTATGGTTGATCTACAGGGAAAGGAGGCAGAATGGTGACAATATTATAGCTTATGTGTCACATATCTGAAAAACTCAACTTGAAGACTATTTGACACCAATGTCATAATGAGTGGTCTCTGAAAGCTTAAAAATTGAAATATTAAAATATATTAACTTAGGGCTGTGGGCATGTTTCAGTGATAGTGGGCCCTTAGCATACATGAAGACCTTAATTTAATTCTCAGCCCAACAAAGAAAAAAAATGTGAAAATTTATAGACATTTATGTACAAATCCAAATTGGTAAGGAAGAACCTTACCTCTTACCAAAAAGGAGGTATTAAATGTGACTATGTGAGGATTCTTTTGGTGACAGTTTTTCATAACTTTCATATTAAAATCCCTTATGAAATTCAATGAGAATCACTAGTGAGTTACTATTATCATTACTGATGGAACAAGATAATGCATTCATATGAACATGGAGAGCTAGAAAGTTTCATTTTATCTTAATTTTTATATCTATTAAATTTATGTTTTTTAACTGATACATAGACATATTCATGGGTTGCTATGTGCTGTTTCAATACAGGTACACATTGTGTCTACAAATGGATCAGGACAGATGGAAGGGACCTGCCCTTCGATAATGGATCCAGTTGGATATATCTTCATCCTCAAACATTTATCATTGCTTTTTTTTCGGGGGGGGCGGTTACTGGGAATTAAACTCAGGGGCAATTGACCACTGAGCCACATTCCCATATCTATTTTGTATTTTATTTAGAGACAGGGTCTCCTGAGTTGCTTAGCATTGTGGAGGCTGGCTTTGAACTTGTGATCCTCCTGCCTCAGCCTCCTGATGGGATTACAGGCACATGCAACTGTACCTGGCCATTTTATCATTTCTTTATGATGACTCTTCAAAAATCCTTTTTTCTAGCTTTTAAAATATATAGTACATTATTATTATCTATACTCACAAAAGGCTTCATTTTATACTTTAGTTCTTTTTTTTTTTTTTTTTTAAAGAAGAAAGGCCAAATGACAATCCTTCATACTTAAACAATGCTTCCCAGTTCATCTGGCAATGATCCCATTTCTGATTTCTGGGAAAGCTCTGAATCCTCTTTGACTTATCATATATGCCAATTTAAGTCACTCTGACTGAGTTCATCCCAACTGATACAAGTGGGAAAAAAGGCAATCAATTCCCTCCCCATCTTACCTCATCTGCCACCTGCTTATTGCTGGTTGAGATGTTTGTTGCTGTTCTTACCAATCAGATCTAACTGCTCAAAAACTTTCTACCATTTTTATTAATAGAAAGCATTTCTTGAAAACCGAGTAGACAAACTCTTCATTGTATCACTTCTTAGCTCTATTGTAAACTCTGAAGAATTAAAGATTCTTTATTTACCTTTGCATATTTGGGGCCTGAGGCAAGTTAATGAGTTTGCCCTTTCACTGTTCAGAGCTGAGGTTCCTTGGCTCTAGTATATGCAGATCCCTCCCATCTGTTCATCTCTGTCTCCATCCATACATCCATCACACTACTCAACCAACATTTTACTTAGTATATAGTCTTACAAGACAGAAGGAGATGAATAAATCAGTTTTTGTCTCAAAATTATCATATTTGAGCATAAATCATTATAATACAGTGCTTTAAATGTTACAAGTTAGAATAGAGGAACAAAGTGTACCATGGATGGAAATGGGAGGAGTGATACTTTTCATATAGAGTAGATCATGAACACGGAGAATGCACAATTCAAGCTCAATGAACCTACCAGGCACATAAGGTAGGATAGGCTTCCTCTCTAGACAGATCATCATCTTCAAGGGCATAAAGGCACAGGGCAACATGGCCTTATATGCTCATGTTTCAATACTCTAAATTTTCTAAAGGTGTCTAAGAAGAGAATAGATTTTCTACTATAGCTTTCTGTAAATAGACTAGAAGTACAATTATTGTCTTCCAAGAGTTCAGAGAAAAAAATATTTGAAGTGTGGGCACACACACACACACACACACACACACACACAAAGCCCCTAAATATCAATGCTTTCTAAGAAATTAAAAAAAAAGGAAGAAATGCTATTTCTTGGTAGGCTTTTACTTAAATTTAGAGTTGCAGGTCCAAGGGACTATGGCTGACTACAAAGTACACTATAGTTCAATAATGATTTCTATCCACTGGAAACTCCTGAATTGATCCTGAGGCTGTGGAAGTGAGAACAGGAGTGAGCTTCTCCCTGAGCTCTGGCAGAAATAGAAAACCAATGGATCATGGTCCTTGCTTCAGAGAAGGACACCAATTCTATCACTTTTTAAATTTTTTTATTAATCTTACAAGTGAACACTAGAGACATACATGAAAACATGTACATCTCTCCCTGGACTCTAGACTCTGACAGGATACTTTCCTTGGCATCTTAAAAGCCAGGAGCCCAATTACAGTAATATCTGCATCATGACCGACACAGACACATGCAGATGCAAACCTGCCATGCCCCCTTACAAGCATCAATGAGGAAGTGCAACACTCACTCTTCGTTAGTTTGAAGGCTAGGGCTTCTGCTCACCAGACAAACAAGATGGCCTTTCTTTTAGAAATATTAGGATGATAGAGTCAGTGGATAGATTGAAATTTTTAATATATATATTTGATAAGAGAAAGCATCAGAGATGAAATATATTAGTCCCTCTAAATCCTATGCTTTTTCCCATAAAAACATATTTGTGATCAAATTTTATTTATAAGTTAGGAAAAATAAGAAATTAACAATATTAACTAATAGTAAAATAGAACAATTATAACAATACATAATAATAAATGTTACATAAAGTCATTGTTTTTCTGGACTTTTGTTTCATTTAATGGTTTCAGATCTCAGTTGACCTTGGATTACTGAAACCATAGAAAGTGAAACTGTGGATAAGGGGGGACCACTGCAGATTCCATCCCTGTTGGACCATAGTGCATTTTTTTTCCACCTGCGGAGATGACTTAATTCATTCAGTCAATCATAATTCATAATTGTTTTTTGATTAAGCTAATTACCAAATCCCATCCAGTTTCATGTCAGATATGATACTAAGTATTATGACTTTAATGACTTGAAGAAGTTTCTTTCTTTAGGAAGCATCCATCCATCCATCCACCCATTTGTTCATTTAATGCATGTTTTGTGGTGTCTACTATGTGCTAAATACTGCATCCGGTTCTGAGGATATAGTAGTAAACAAATCAGACACTGCCAGGTCTCTGCCCTCATGTTCTTGGAGTTTTTGTCTTAATAAATTCTATTGGGTTCTCTGTTGCTCCTTGTTGGGAGAGCAGGTTATATGCTTCCATAGGGTGCCCTGTTATTTTCTAATTACAGAATCAGGAAGAGAAAGGGAGTAACAATCAACTCTGCTCTTGGAAATGAGGTTTATTAATTAAGCCAAATAATCGGATATAAATGTATCATATCAGTGTATTATGCCAAAATATATATTAGGGTCAAAACAATGAATTTTGGAAATTACAATTATCAATATAAGACTGATGAAAAATGTAGAGAAACCATAATAAACCTACCTCCTTGATTTTATTCTTTTTTATCAGTACATTATTTTCAGAATCCTTTGTTTTTCATATTGAAATGACAAAAAACAGCACAAAGGCCTGAAAAGAAACAGAACAGTAGCACACCTGGGTTTTTTTTGATGTGGGAATCTCCCTCCATCAGGCTGTTTTGGCCTCCGACATTTGGCATCCCTGAAAAATTCAAATCTGACCAGGAGGTTAAAATGTAGGTTTCCTTTATAGTACACCTGCTAGAAGAGGCTAAAGAGTTTTTGAAAAACTTCTTCAGGCCATACTAAGAAAGTGACATGAGGAAAATGAAAAATATTCACAAAACTGATGGTTTTTAGGAATTTTTCTCTTTTCCTTATTAAAAAAACCTGGAAAATTTAATGCAAGATGACTAAATTAACAATCTAATATTTTGAGTTGAAAAGAGAGAATTCAAAATAAGAGGCAAGGTGAGTCCAATGACTTCCTCACTGTCCCCCAAACACACCAACCGATTCCCTCATACATGGCTTTTCCAGTTTACAGTCATCTCCTCTGAATTCATTGTACTTCCTGTTCTTATCACCCTTTTCTGTTTAATCGCATGCTTCTTTTAGGGATTCCAAAGCTTATTTGTTGATTACTTAACTCCTCTATGTATTCATATCCCATCATCCCCCACCTCAGTCATAGGCACTTGGGATCTGGATGCCTCCTCTACAGATTTCTATTTCCCTTTACATGAGTTAGTCCAGAATTGACCTGAAGCACTGGTCTTAGTACTTTAGGAATGACTCCCTATATTCACAACAAGCAAACTTGTCCATCCCATCTGGGCCTCACATGTCCTTTCCCAATTTGTGAAGAATAATTTCTGGACCTTCACAATGGAGATTAGTTGAACAACTAAATAAAGGAGCAGTCTGGCAGTCTTTTTATGTTTCCAAAGATGTGGAATATTTTGATCAGTTGAAATGAGAAGAATACTTGGGACTTTTATTTGGTTAGAGGGCTTCAGAGGGACATAGGCTAATCATTCCAACCCCTTATGTCAAATACACAAAATATTGTAAGTGGGCTTTATTCAAGATGATGTTTTGTCAGTATCCTCCCCTGCTCTGCCAGCCCTCCCTCAGCTTTCACTCTTGTACTTACAGAGATCAGTACACCCCCAAGTGTTTCCAAGGCTACATTTTAAGACCACTTCACTCCAGCTTAAGGGGACCTTTTCCTTCCTAACTCTTGTTATTTTAGTTACATAGTGGCTTCTAATAATTTGGCTAGTACAAAGTGGAAGTAATGCTAACAGCCAAATTGATTGCATCTTCCTTTGAAGTTTTTAAAGGCCTGTGAGCCTTTTGATACATTTAAAAGTAATCATTATGAACATAAGTTAATGTGCCTTGGGGAAACAAATAAGTGCTTTGAGCTTTCCAATTACTGGATCACTATTTATCTGGGGATTTAGTAGTTAGCTTATTTGTATAAGGAACATTTGTCCTCCAAATATCAAACATAAAAGTGTTTAAAAAGATGATGCAAACATAAAAATAATAATTAACACATAGCGAGTACTTATGTTTTCTAATTACTGTACTTATATTTTCTCTGTTGCTAACTCTGAAACCCAATGAAAAAGTCCTATCTTTTCAATCACCATTTCAGAGGGAAGGATTGTGCTATAGGGAAGTTAAGTAATGTCAAACAGTATATTGCAAAGTCAGGATCAGATCCTGGTATTCTGACTCTGGAACTCACACTCTGAATTGTGGTAGCAGGAGTCAGTTCCTTCTGATTCACAGGAACCATTAAATTTTTAGGAACTTTGTGAGCCACCTGATGTCACATAAGTGGCATGAAGTTGTCCATGGTGGGTATGGTAGCCAGAATAATGTCCTCAGGAAAAAAGTTATTTGTTTGATTGCTCATAATTTGTGACTGTGTTTACCTGGAAAAGGGACTATGTGGGTCTGATAAGAGATAAGGCTGTTAAGATGGGGAGAGATGCTGACACTACAGAAATCAACAAATGGAGTAAATTAGTCTCTAATTCCTAGAGAGACAGCTGTTAAACTTTTATCAACACATTAGTGCTCTTGACTATTGTATGATACTGTATCCTGTTAAAAAAGACAAGGAAATGAAGAGGTGAAATAACTTAACCAAAAGACAGAATAAAGAGAGATTCAATTGTTTTTATAAAAATGTTTCTATGACAATTAATATATAAGTATGTTTTTGATCCTCGCAATAAACTTCCTCAGATCAGAGGAAGTTTATTTCTTTATTGCTGTGCAATATATTTAAGTAGACGCCATCTCCATTATAGCACATTTCCGAAGAGTCGTCTATTGAGTTCTAAGTACATATTACTACACCTCTGAGAAATAATCAAGGTTGGATACAAGAATATGTAGATGATTGAAAAAAAAAAAAAACCACAGAGAATCAGGCAATGATTATTTATTCACCCACCCATCCAGCCACCCATTTATTCAGTAATTTGTGAAGCCAAATAATGATCCTGTGACTTCTTTAGTTTATGAAATACTTAATAAACAGCTACTTATGCTCAATTCTCAATATTTGGTTATTTGTGGACCACAGGCAAAAAATAACAAGAAAATGAAAACAAAACTAAAAGCACAAAACTCCCTTTCTTTCATAGAGCTTAGGTTCCAATGAAGCAACACACAAAGCCACCTCCATGCACACAATATTATTTTAGATGTAGAAACTTTCAGGGACCTGAGTGTGTCATTTTGTGGAAGTCATGCTCATATATGACGTTTAGGGTTTGTCCTGGTAGCCTCCTGGCCTGTCATAACTCTTTTTCCCTCTCATACTGCTCTCTTTCTTTTGTTTTATGCAAACTGAGTCTCAGATAGAAAGATACACCATCAAAAGTCTTGACATTAAGAGAAGTTTTAAATAAAGAGTCATTACTAAAGTCACTAATTAAAAAGGCATGGGAAAAACCATGGAAACAAAGGAGAGTGGGGTACTCAGGAGGTAACTAACAGGAAGTTCCTGAACCAGAAGGAGAGCCCCTAGACAGGAGCTGTGCTTATGAAAGAAACAGCATTTGAGCAGAGACAAAGGGAGGAGAAACACCATGAGACCCAATTCTTCCTGCCAGCTGTTTTCCTGCTGGTCCTCCCATTGGCCATTCCACTCAGAAACCAGTCAATATGGGAAACTGGATGATTCAGGTCAGTACTTGAGACACAGAAAAGCAGAGAATGGATCTGGGTAGGAGAAACTATCAGTACAAAAATAACAAAAATAGTTACAAGTATCTTCAAATGGATACACTGCATTATCTGCATAACAACAGTGGAAAGTATCTGAACTAAAAATACAGTCTTCTAATAGTGATATTTTATGCAGTGATGCAGGAAGGCCCATCTTCTGTTTCTAGTCCACTTTTCCCATCATATTTCTATAGAATTTCTTTGAAGAACATATTAGCACTGCTATTACCAAAAGTTACTATGGATTTTTTTTTGTTGTTGTTGTTCTGGGGATTGAACCCAGAGGTGCTCTTTCTTTATACTTTATTATAGAGACAGGATCTTGCTGAGTTGCTAAGTGCCTCCCTAAATTGCTGAGACTGGCTTTGAACTTGGGATCCTCCAGCCTCAGCCTCCCAAGCTGCTGGTATTAGGTAAGGTTAAATATTTTTTGACTGATGAGGGTTTCTTTCTGACCCTCAGACCAGAAGCTGCCAACTCTACCTTCTGTGTTACTAGAACTGTGTTTTCACCTTCTGCATTACTAGAACTCTGTCCTGCTTTCCTTCATCTACAAATTTCCAAACCAGTTCGTTTTTCTGGTTTAACTAGTTGATGTATTTCAGAGAAAAACACAAGGACTCAAGGAAATAATCACACAAAGGTTGTGAGAAATTTCAAATGTCCCATGTAGGCTAGCTTTCATTCTCCAATTTATTAGTTTTTATTTGGGTAAAATAGAATCTCATGGATTAAATAATGACTCCATGAACACTTTGAGTGACAGAAAGGAAGCCTTCTAGCCCTGTGGGCATTATCCTCCCATGGGTAGCCTTGGGGATGTTATCCATTGATATATTTGGAGGAAAGAAAAATGAGCTTTTGCATCATACACACACTTAACCAGCAGATGTCATGCAAAGTCCTGTGCATGCACTTCTCTGCTTACTGTGTGGTCAGTGGAAGGAGAATGCCTGAAATTCAGGGAAAAACTTTCATAAGATTCCAACACCAAGAAGCATTGTCATTCTTTTGTCTTTGAGAATAAATGACAAGTTTAATAAAAATTGGATTATATTTTAATACATTTTTGGGAGAGTAGTCATTAGACATTGTTGAGCTTTGATCTCAATCTTAAATATAAAATCCTCTATTTTTTTCTCCATTAAGTTCGAGTATTGCAAATTGTTTTAAAAATTGTGTTACATCAAAATGCACAGAGGTCCGGGTAAATATGGAGCTCTTTTCACTGACATTGATTTTGTTCCTTTGATAAATGGTCTAGGGCATTTTCTAAAACTACATCATAAAGATTTATGATTCAGAGCTCTACACTGAAGAAATGCTATTAGTCATCACCAAATCTGCTTCTTAAACACAAAGAGTTGCTTTCCCACTCACCCAGGAAAGGGTTGTTATGCCCTTTCTAATGTTGCTCAGATTTTACTGGAATAATTATTTTATTTTATCTTGTGTAGATTCGTGTTTTTTTTTTAATTTTAGATCCCACTTTGTTCAATCTGTATAAATAAAATCCATTAGATTTATTTATTCCATTTCTCCCCTTTGCTGTGAGGTATTTCATTCAGTATTTCTATCCCCTAAGTATTTTATCAATTTGCTATCTCATATTGCTCTTCAAGCTCCCTAACAATGTATTAGACCTTATTAGGCTAAATGCTGGGTTTGTGGTGTTTGCCTATTGGCCATCTCCTAAGCATTTGAACAAAATACTATGCAACATTTTAGTCTAATATACCTGATTATATTTGCATTTGAACAGATGCAAAACATTCACTTTATCCTCAGTGGGTGAATAAAAAAATTATGGTAAGCAAATAGCCCATGCTAATAAGGCAGTGATTGCTAGTGACAAATGTTTAGGATGTTAAGTGTTATTTTTTTCTTCTATTTAGCCAGAACTGAGTCAAAGGCCATAAAACACTTTGATGCTCTTTGCTCAGTTTCCTTATTGTGTAATGCAGAGTTTGTTTCAGGTCAAAGGTTTCCTAACCCAGCTGAACTTCAGAATCAACTGGACAATCTGATAAACACAATTTTGAGAGGGCTTACCTTAAACACAATTTTGAGACTTGACTCATCTTTTCCTCTCTATGGGTAGAGGCCAGGAATCAAGTGATTCTCATGCTGTTTTCTGGTTGATGATGGTTGGGATTCTGCAAAACATATTTTTTTTTCCATTTTCATTCTGTTTCTTATTAAGTTCTACCAATAGAATCTAGAGGGAGACTGGAATGCAGGAGAAGGAAAGAAGGGAGTTCTTCTATTTCCTTTCTGTTTCTGTCAGCATCACTTTAGAAATGACCCTTTCACTCTAGAAGAAAGAGATGAGCTTAGTTTTCTGTTTTGTTTGGCACTTTCTGAACCAGTGGCTTTCTGGCTTCTTGGAGAGTCAGAATCCTCCCCATCTCTGAATTTTAGGCCTGCTTCCCTGGGCTCCTAATTTGATCCACTGAGACATAGGCCCAGAAGGATCATGGTCTGTATTAGATAGCTTTGACTGCCAAAACCAAATACAACAGACAGGTGGTTTAAACAACAGGAACTTGCTTTCTCACAGTCCTGGAGGATGCAAGTCCAAGATCAAGGCTTCTCCAAGGCCTCTGGCCTTGGCTTGTAGACAGTTACCTTCTCAAAATGTTCTTACATGGATATTCTCTGTGCATGCTATTCCTTTTGTCTCTTCTTATAAGGACACCAGTCATATTGCTTCATGAACCTTAACATTTTACCTAACTGTAATTGCCTTTTTAAGGGCTCTATCTCTAAATTCACTAACATTGGGGATTAAGGCTTTAATATATGAATTTGGGAGGGACATAATTCATACTGCAGCATGGTTCTTCCTCTGTGGCTTGGGACCAAACCCCATGGGGTTTTTCCTGAGTTCCCAAGATTCCAACACCATCCTCAGATGTCTGAGTCAAAATTCCATGGCTACTCCACTGAGCTGGGAGGTTCTATAACCCAAACACTTCCTGTTTTTTTTTTTTCCTCCCAGTTGTAGAGTTGGTAACTCTTTCCTGTATTTACTCTCTTACATTAACCTTTGTGATGTCTTTGGTTATTCCTGTCTTTTAAAACCTGTTTAAACAATTCCACATCAAATAGCCTCCCTGGAAATATCTAGCATGTCATCTATTTCTGATGTGTAGGGATTGTGTGAACTAGACATGTGAATGTCTAGATGAAGAGCTGTCCAAGTAGTAGGAAGAGCCAGTACAGAGCAGAAACTCTGTTGAAGAAACAGCAAGCAGGCTCCTGAGATTGAAGCAAAGTGAAAGAGAAGTATTTGGAGATGTCATCAAAAGGATAACAGGGCCAAATAACTTAAAAAACTCTGGCTTAAAAATTTTAAAACTTAAAAAAACCTTATTTAAACTGCTAAGAAAAGCCATTGAAAAGTTTAAGAAGTATGACATGATTTTTTTTAAAAAAAGGATCACTATGTCCACTCTCTCTATTAGAATATATTTAGGAGAATAAAAGCAAAAGCAGAGATGCTAACTGTACTCATCTAAGTCAGAATTTATGGTGGTTTTACTGGAGATGTTAGAAGTGGAGGCAATAAGTAGTCGGATTATGACTATATTTTGATGTTTGAATCAAATAGGTTTTGCCAATAAATTGGATGAAGGATGAATGACAGGAAAGAGTTAAAATGACTTCAAGTTTCACGTGTATGATTGAATTAATGAAGCTGCCATTAACAAAAATGGAGCCATTTCTTTTTGTTAGGGCAAAGGATGGGCATCAGTTGCTATTTTTAACATGCTTTATATCACATGTCTATAAGATATCCAAGTTGTCACTAAATAGTTTCATTGTAGATTTGAAGTTCAGGGTAGAGGTCTCAGATGGAGATAAATATTTGAGAGATATCACAAGATAGATTTTATTTAAAGTCATGAAATTGGATAAATGATCTAGGGGGTATAGACATAATAAAGATGAAATTAGTATATGACAACATTTGGAGATAAAAGATATGGGTAGGACTCATCAAGGGACTGAAGAACACCCAGGTAAGTCAGAGGAATACTAGGAGACAGTGGTATCCTGAAAACCAATGGTCGAAGTTTCCTGGAGGAGATAGTGACAAACCGTGACAAAGGTTGCTGACCCATCAACTCTGAATGAAGGGGCTTTTGCCCCTTGAAGGTCATGGGTGACTTTGAGCAATTTCTGTGGCATAGTGTGGCCAAAAGTCTACTTAGAGGGGGATTAAAAGAAAATGGAAATAAATTGCAGCCAGAGAGTGAAGACAACTTATAAAAGTCATTTTGTCCTCTCTCCTTCCTTCCTTCCTTCCTTCCTTCCTTCCTTCCTTCCTTCCTTCCTTCCTTCCTTCCTTCCTTCTTCTGGTAGTAACTGAAGTGGGAAAGAGGGGAAAAGTGTTGAATTTTTAAAGATAGTAGTAAAAAGTACAGCATATCTCTGTGTTAGGAAATAGCTACTAAGAGAAGAACAAGGTGATTCAGAAAATAGGGGAGAATTGCTGGGGTGCAGTAGGCAGGGAGGGATGAAATTTAGGGCATAAGTGGAGAGATTGGATTTAGCATCATGGATAGTCAGTCCATCTTCGCTGATAATGAGTGCTATATAAATATTTTGCATTAGAAAATATTGGTTTCATTTTGCCTCTTAAAACTTGTGGATGACTTGTGTTTTAGAAAAAAAATTTCACAATCCTTGCCCTTTCCCACAAGCCTTCAAGGTGGAGATGACTCAGATTCTGCCTTTCTCCCTACAGCATCTCCACAACTCCCCCAGCCACACCACACTCCGTCTCAGTTTCCCTTTTTGCGCCTTGGACACAGCCAGCCTCTTTTTCTTAATTTTATCTTTTTACATTTTACTTCAAGGCCTTTGAACTTTGAATTCCCTCTGCCTGGTAAACTCCTTTTGGCTTCTTTTTTCTTATATTTTCGTTTTCAGACTAAATACTTCAGAAAATCTCTTCTTGACCTCTTATATGTAACATATATGCTGAGAAGTTACTCTCTATTATGTTTAGAAGCAACCGCCACCATTGGTGGGTAGGTATTTAACTTGTACTTGTTTACTTGCTCATTATCTTTCTTCCCCATGAAAATGTAAGTTTCAACTCTATCTCTAACACCTGATTGAATGTTTGGCACATGCACAGGTTTTCATATGTAGTTGTTAGAGTCAATGATGCCGCCAAGTTCCCTAGATCATTTCATATACAAACAACTAATCTGAGCTCGTTAGAGTCTGTAAACAAGTCTGGATGGCGCCTGGCAAAATGCCAGAGGGAGTGGTTTATGAAGTAAGGCCAGCGAGCCATTAAGTGTGGAGATTCCTTATTGGTTGACTGCTGTATCTATTTTATGTTAATTAAGATAAGCTGTGTGGAATGTATAAATACCTTCCTGTCCTACAATAAACGGCTCTTACTCCTGCTGTATCAACGTACACAAGTTGTTCGTCACCCCCCTGGTTAGTTTGCTGCAGCCGGACTGCGGCATGAGCTGTCCTGTAGGATAATTGCAGAAAATCTAGTTTTCTTCCCCAAATTTCTGAGCTCATTCTTCATATGTCCCAGAAATCCATCTGGTTTTCCTTGTTTCCTCCTTTTCTCCCTCATCACTTCCCTGCCACAGTCTGTCTCACGACTGCTTTATTGTTCCTGATCACACTTTGTCCCAAAGCAAAGACACAGGTTCCTAAACATAGCTTCTGTAATGCTGCGTGTTTAAGATCTTACTAACCCTTGAGGATAATGCTGCAGGTGGTATCAATAACAACTCCCTATCCAGTACTTGCTGTGAACTAGGCACTGTAAGAATATTATTTCTACTTATGTGTGTGCATTTAATCATCCCACCAATGCTATGATGTAGGTGAGAATACACATTTTACAGATAAGACTCTGAAGCACTGAGAAAGGATGCATATATACATTTCCCAAGAATATTTAACAAATAAATAATTAACCCAGGATTTAAGTCCAGGCTGCCTGACTGTGGAATCTAAATTATAGAAGGAGAGAAATTGTAACTTAAAAAAGGAAAAGTTAAAACTGGTGGTGAACTTTCTTTCTTAATATGTTGACTATGGTCACTGATTGGTGTTCTCTTAGACACTGGATGTGTTGAAGAACTTCAAGCTGCTGGTTTATTTACATATTTGGGGAGTTTGAATCCCGTTGTTTGGGGTGATTTTATTAACTCCGTATTCACTCTCACTGTCTAACCTGAGCCAGAGGAAACCAATATATTTTAATGACATTATAATTTCTGCAAAGACAGACTCAACTCAAAGTAAAGAAAGCCTTTTATATGATAGCAAAATGGAATCCTCAGTAGCTTGGCCTGTAGCATCTGTGTTTTCGATTCTTCACCTCCTTATGTCTACATGACTAAAAGGGTCACCAAAGAAGCCCCTATAAAAACAAAGAGAGAATGTTGACATTCACCCTAGAATTTAGAAATGGCTTTAGCCTTTAAAATGACATACTTTTGTCCCCACTTTATATGCAAGACACTGAAAAGGTTACATGAAACAACAGTGGCATTTGCTACTCCTAGAAGTTAAGAAGAAAAAAAAAAACAGCAATAGCATGACATACAACTTCAAGTGTTGGAAAAATAACAGCCTTTTGTTCAGCAAAGATATGCCACAGTGCCTGAGGTCAGAAGTAAAAATCAAAAATGATCACCACAAACCTTTAAGAAGGCATTCATGTGAGGAGTTTCGTGGCAAAACTGTGCTACTGAAGAGAGGATCTTAGAACAGACCGATTCTCATGCTTGAGCTTCAGAATGGTGGGGCCTCTAGTACATTAGGAAATCAACAAATTCATTCTCCTTAAACATTTTGAGGGTAGGGAATGCCTGAGTGGGTTGGAGATAAAAAAAAACAAAACAAAACAAATCGAACGACGTGATCTCTCTCCTGATAAATATTGTACATTTCACAATCTTATACTAAGAAGTACAAGAACAGCAAAAGATTAGTAAGTAGGAGCTGTGGATCTAGCTAAAACCAAATAGATAAAAATTTCTGTCTTCACAGGACCACCGGTTATGGAGTACCTCCTGTCAGCCAGTCATGGTAAGCTGGATTTTAGGACATTTATTATTATTATCTCTCAAAGTTTGAAGTAGTTTCTCTTTTGGAAAGTATTATGCAATTACAGAGTGACAAGAATGAGCCTTAGAAGAACTGAATCACTGAATCACTGGCTCAAGTTAGACAGTGACTATTAGGCAAGGGAACCGAGTCTCAGGCCTAGGCCTGTCTGACTCAGAGCCTGAGGGGTCTGATGCTCACTTTTAAAAGCCATTTGTGCTGGCTGCGACTACTCTCATTTGTGTTCTGGGGGTACTTTGGCCCTCTACTACTAACCCTAGCCTGCTAGTTAGCCTTGCCTCCTTTATCTTGTCCCTAGGTGTTTCTGCTTCTTAATAGATTTGGTCTCCAATATAATATATCTGCTGATTGCACCGAGACTTAGACATAAATATAGCACACTACAAATGTTTGTTTTCTTAGATATCTGATGAGAACCTTTGTCAAACAGCACCACTGTGAAATTCCAACTTATGGGATCCATCTTAAAAAAACATTTTTTGGGTTAACTCAGTCATCCAATGAAGAGAGCACTCTGGCCAAAGCAGTGTTCTAACAAAGTCCTGCACACACATGGGCAAAGATTTCAAGCACAGACTCATTTCATAGCTTTGTCTTATTTTTACAAGGGCAGGACATACACAGGGCACTCACGATGGCTACAATGATTATAGGTGAGAGCTACGTTTCCTGGTGTGGTTCTAAATTAGAGTGGGTAGAAAGTACTTGTTAAAACATGGAAGACAGGGAGGGGAGGGGAGGGGAGGGGAGGGGGGATAGTAGAGAATAGGACAGACAGCAGAATACATCAGACACTAGAAAGGCAATATGTCAAGCAATGGAAGGGAAACTGATATGATACAGCAATTTGTATATGGGGTAAAAGGGGGAGTTCATAATCCACGTGAATCAAACTGTGTAATATGATGTATTAAGAACTATGTAATGTTATGAACGACCAATAAAAAAAAAAAAAAAACATGGAAGACAAAAAGAAAGCAATGCTCATTATTCTCTGAATGCCTTTTTCTAACCATATGTGATATACAATCATAGAGGTACCAGCACTGTGTTCAGTTATTCCCCTGACCTCTGGGCCTGCTGACCACAGCTACTTGTGGCTTCTCTTAGGCCTCTTTGGAGACTCCCCTTTGGTGATTCCATACCTGCTACTGGAACATGGCTTCTCTGATTGAATGCTTTGGTGACTTGATCTCTGACTCAATCCCTTTTCTGGTCCTCTGTTTCCTATAGCTATGGAAAGTCTATTTCCTGTGATGAATGTATTTCCAAACTCTCAGACTCACAGGTCTTCACTGTTGAAACTTGGTTGATTCACCAAGGAGAGATGAATGTTAATCATTAGCAAAGGGTAAATCCAGTTGGCAATGATTTATTCCTGTATAGAATATATGGAACTGTTAGTAAATATACCATAGTTATTCTCACCATCACATACATCCACAAGAAATTAATATAGAAAAAAACTATGGGTAAATGGTAGAAAGATCAATAGAAAGAAGGGAACAGTGGTAGGAGAGGGAAGGGTAAGGAGAAGTACTGGGGCCTGAATTAGAACAAAATATATTCCGTGCTTCTATAATTATCAAAATGGATCCTATTAAGCAGTATGGACATTCCTCAAAAAACCTGGAATGGAACCACCATTTGACCCAGCTATCCCTCCCTGGTAGATACACAAAAGACTTAAAAGCAGCATACTATAGTGACATGGCCACATCAATATTTACAGCAGCTCAATTCACAATAGCTAAGCTATGGAACCAATCTAGGCACCCCTCAATAAATGAATGGATAAAGAAAATATGACATATATACACAATGAAATATTACTCAGCCATAAAGAAAAATGGAATTATGGCATATGCTGGTAAATAGATGGAACTGGAGACTATCATGCCAAGTAGAATAATCCAGTTCCCCCAAATCAAAGGTCAGATGTTATCTCTGATATATGGATGCTGACTCACAATAGGTGGGGGTGAGAAAGGAGTGGAGGTTTACCTGATTGGACAGGGAGAATAGGGGGAAGAGAGAGGGGATGAGAATAAGAAACACTGTAGAACGAATCGAACAGAACATTCCTATGTTCATATATGAATGCATGACCAGTGTAACGTACAACCACAAAAATAGGAAGTTGTACTCTATGTATCTATAATATGTCAAAATACAAGAGAAAATTTTTTAAAAAAGGAAAAAAACCACGAAACCCACAAATGGGTCCTTCTATCATATATAAATAAAAAGAACCAATAAAATTAAACTTAAAAAATAAGTGTTATTCCACTGAGAAAGGTAATATACCATACATGACTTGGCATTTTTGAGCCTCTGATATTTTTTTTTAGGTGGTCTAACTTGGCTTCTGTTGATTTTGAGGTGTTCTGACAGATGATGAAAGACAGAAGAACTCCATGCCAGATACAAGTTTGATTTTTTTTTTTAGAGAGAGAGAGAGATAGAGAGAATTTTTTAATATTTATTTTTCAGTTTTTGGTGGACACACATCTTTATTTTATTTTTATGTGGTGCTGAGGATCGAACCCAGCGCTGCGCGCATGCCAGGCAAGCGTGCTACTGCTTGAGCCACATCCCCAGCCCCAAACAAGTTTGATTTTTGACTTAATATAGGAGATGAAATCTGCTGATAAATCTTTGACTCTTTTATTTTCTTTTAGATAATTATTGTAGAACATAAAAAATTCAGCTGAAATTAATGAACAGCAAGTTGTTTATGTAACAGTCTAAAGATAATATGTCAGAGATTATTATGATTTCTAGTAAACTGACAGGAGAAAATAATTCATTAGCTGTATTTTTAAAAGGATTAAAAATGTGTTGGAGATCATTTTTGAAACATACATTCTGCCACACGAATTGTGTGATTTGTATAAATAATTTATGATCATACTATTTTTTATTTAATGTGGACGTTAACTTTTATGAGCACATGGGGATTATTGCAAGCCATGGTTCATTTAAAATATACCTGTATTTCAAGCACTTTATCTTATGCATTTTAAATACGTTTCTTAATGTGTAGCTGATCCAATATTTTTCACTTCTTAAAAGTAATCTTACTATTCTAAAATTTTAGATTTACATAAATGTTGAGAAGATAATACAGAAATTTCCTTTGTACTCCATAACCAGTCTCTCCATAATTAGCATCTTATATTAATGTGATGCTTTTTCATATTAACCAATATTGAGGCATTATTGTTAACTAAGGTTCATGCTTTATTCAAATGTCCTTGCTTTTAACCTAATGTCCTTTTCTGTTTCTGGATCCCATCCAAAATACCACATTACATTCAGTTGTCACGTCTCCTTATGCTTCTCCTAGCTGTGACAGTCCCTCAGACTTTGCTTGATTTTGATGACCCTGACAGCTTGGGTAGTACTGTCCAGGCATTTTTTAAGAACTCTTCTCGTTTGGGATTTGTCTGATACTTTTCTCCCAACTAGAGTGAGGTATGGTATTTCTTTCTTTTTTTTTTTTTTTTTTTTAGGACAACCATGGATAAAGCACTTTTGTCACATCATGTCAAGGGTATGTATTATTGATTTGATTCATCACGGTTGTTATTGCTCTGCATGCATGGCTGAGACTGTAGGTTAGGCTTTCCCACTGCATAATTAGTGGTTTTTCCTTATTTCCATGTCTTTATTTTTGGAACCAAATAATGATTAGTTTGCAAGGGCTGACAATAAGGAACATACTCTGGATGGCTTACACAACAGAAATGTATTGTCTCTTAACCCTGAATTGTGTTAGCTTTATATCACTCTGGTGAAATACATGAGATAATTAATGTAAAAGGAGAAAAGTGAATTTGTCACAAAGTTTTAGAGGTGTCAGACCATGGAGAGTTGGCCCATTGCTTCTGGGTCTGTGTGGAGGTAATACCTCATGGTGGAAGCCTGTGGTGGAGCACAGGTGTTCACCTCATGGCAGCTGGAAAATGAAAGAGAGAGATGGAAAGGGCATGGTATTTCGTTGTCCCCTTCTAGGGCATACGTGTAATGACCTACTTCCTTCCACTAGGCCCCATCTATTAAATATTCCACCCTCTCCCTTAGTGCCACTCTGAGGACCTAGCCTTCAACATATGGGCCAAGATCCAAATTATAACATGGAGGCTTGAAGTAGTCAATAAAAGTTTCAGCTGTGTTGATCACTTCTGAGGGTGAGAAAAAAAAAATCTGTTCCAGGAAGTTTGCTGGCAATCTGTGGTTTGTACAGCCATCATCTCAGTTTTTGCCTTCTGGTTCATGTTGTATCCTTGGGTTTATATCTGTGCTCAAACTCTCTCTCTCTTTTTTTTTTTTTTAAATAAAGACCCAATCATACAGGATCAGAGGCCATCTTCTTCATTATGTCCTTTTCTTAACTAATTACATGTACAATAACCCTGTTTCCAAATAAGTTCACCTGGTGCTAGGACTTCAATGTATGGCTTCATAGTGGACACATGCAAATCACTGTGCACAGTACACACTGGAATATTTGACCATCCTTTCTTATTTATTTATTCAAATCATTTATTAATATCAGAATGGGCTCATTGGTGCACATATACCTTATACTTTACATTGTATTACTTTATTTTGTAGCTCAAATTTTTTCATCTTTGGTCATGTGGAGTGTTTCCAGTTGGCCTTGTAATTCTTCAACATATTCCCATCAATATAATTATGAAGTTTTTTTTTGCCCCAAACATTTTCTTACTTTCTGATACTAAGTATGCTCTAGGTTTATCTTGCATATTTCCTGCCTTGGTATTAAATCTACCATTTCTCCAAAGCTTCAGGAGCTCCAGATCCTTTTATTAGAGAACGATATTAATAAACAAGATCTGAGTATTAACCTATTGTTGCTTCCAGGCTCTCTTAGCTGGTGAAGCAAAAAGATACATGTATGTAAAGACGATCCTGTGTGCAGATAACCATATACATCCCCCTCCCCATTTATATGTAACCATTTGAATCTAGAATAAGCTAAACCTGAATTCCTGCTGATGTTGCCAAGTCTAATCTCTCCCCGTGTGAAATATTCTAGCCTCCTCCCCTTGCCTATCTGTGACTTCTCACTCCAGCAGTGTGAAATCTGGCTCCTACCACCTGCCATCCATTTACTTAATTGTTCAAATCCACTACACATTTGTAGCAGTTTTCATTTACTTTTCATCTACAAAACTATTAAAGCATACATATTTATAAATCAATCAAAAATATTTAAATTTGTGCAAATTCCACAGAGTAATAGCTTACATTTCCTAGGAATAGCTGCAGCATTAAATTGATGAAATATAATTTCTTCTCTGGATCATTGTTAATGAGGACAGTGCAACTGACGTTTCTCTTTAATGCGAGAAGTTAAAATATGCATGAGACCAATTAGAATAAGGGATGTGAACATCAACTTCATGTTTTCATCATAGTAGCAAATTATGAAGTTTATCTAATTTCTTTTTCTGTGATGTATTCATATGTATGTTATTTGTATACGCAGACTATGTGTCTAATCACATATTCGTATACGCTACGTACACAGATATACTAAAATTTCATTTTGAATGTTTCAGAAATAGTGAAATTATTAAGACTGTCAAAAATACAAATTAGTTACAAGGGTAAAAGCTTGAAGGTATTTTCCATATATTAAATGCCTTTGATTATGTGAGAAAATGGAATTCTCTGATGACAGAAGATTGTACTGGTAGAATTACTACTATTAAAAAGACGTGAAAATGTAAATTTTTTTGTTTGTTTATTATATGTGACAACTAATTTTGCTTTCCCTTTATATGCTGGGTACGATGTAGTGTTATTGATAGTCTTTCTTTTCATTTGTGGGGGGCATGGTTAAAATTTCAGTTCCACATGTTCAAGACAAAGAAAACAAAATGAATCAGTTTGGGGAAAGGTCCAAAGAAGTAGAAACAAATGTATGAAATGCACGATGTGAATTCTCTAGCCTGATGCTGTGTACGAATTTGTGTCTAATTTGTGTATTGGGTCCTGTGCACCGAACCTCTCTTATATATCACGTTAAAGTCTCTCAACCTCACTTGTCTTTTGGCTCAATGCCACTGTGGTGGCACAAGCTTGGTCTGATGCCACAAAGTGCAAAGTGACAGCCCTGGGCCTGAACAACATGATCTCATCCCCAATCCTGTGACTGTTGTGTTGATATTGCTTTGGGATCTATGCTTACAGTCTCATCACTATCATCAACAAAAGAACTTAACTTTTCCCCTCTGAAAATATCACTCCTAAAGCCAGTTTCCTTCTGATGCACTTTTTTTTTTTTTTGCAAACCCTTATGCATCTTTATGCTTATTGAGTTATGGGAAAAATGCTGAGCATCAAGTGACAGCCTACCATGTGTGAATCTCTGGTCATTCAAGGAGAGAAAATGAGAATCATCACAGCATTAATAGAGTTCGTTAAATATTTTTATAGCCTTCTTTATTAATTGTGTCATCCATTTGGGCTGCTATTTAAAAAAAGATAATTTTGGGTATTTTATAAATGACATGAATTTATTCTGCATTATCTGGAGGTCAGACAGTCCAGATCAAGGCACCCAGCAGACTTGATGTCTGGGAAGGACTTGATGGCCCTCTCTGGTTCATAGATGGCCATCCTCTCACTGTAACCTCATGAGCTGGGAAAGGCAAAGGACAGCTTTCATGCTTCTTTTATCAGAATCCCATTCACAGAGCCCTCCCTCCCCCCGCTATGATCTAATAACCTCCCAAAGTCCCTACCTTCAAAGGCTGTCACCTGAGGGGTTAGGATTCAAACATATGAATTTGGGGTTGGGGACAACTATGAAGAGCTGCGGGCACACCATGAGAAAAGGCTGGTGATACCTGGGTTGATCAAGGGATAAGGGGTGTGACTTTTAATCTAGGCTGACAGAGATCCCTTAAAGTGGAAAATCTGCAGATTGTGGTTCAATGCAACTTATGCCAGTGTCCCCTGGGCAGCTGCCCTCTTGGGAAATGTCTTCTCGAGGCATTGTCCCTGATTTCAGGTCAAATGTCCTTCTATTTGGTTTCCTTTGTCACTGATTCCTTTTAAAATAAGGTTCAAGTCCTCCTTGTCCTTGTGACAATACCTTGGCATAGAAAGGAAGAATCTGAACACAAACTAGAGGAGAAAATAAGGAAAAAAAGAAAAAAAAATTTCAGAATGCCTCCCAAACCACTCAAAATGAAATTTGGGCCATGAAATGAAAAAACTTTTATTCACAGGAAATTCAGTTTAAAAATGTGTATCTCTTCTGTTTCCTAAAAAATTTAATTTGCATCTTAACTTGCTACTGCTGTGCCCAGGATTTTAAAATCAAATACTAAAAATGAACTTGTCAACTCTAGCAGCTTTATGCTGGCAGCTAAACACTTCATAAATTCTCTTTCATTTTGTAGTCTGTTAAAATACCCTTCTAACGGAACTTGTAGTGTCCTCGATTGTTATTAGGTGTGTTTTATAATGAGTTTTAAATTAGACTATCCTCTCTGCTCACTTGCTCTCTCCTACCTCATTTCCTTTACATATTTTTATCTACTTGCCTGACTCCTGACCCAAGTTCAGCACAAGCCATTGTGTCATTTGCAGAAGCCCCATAGTCTAATTCATAAACTTGATTTTGTTTTTTTATGTTTCTGAACTATTTTAGTTCTGCTTAGTCAATAATGCAAAAAAAAAAAAATTCAGAATTTATTAGCCCACAGTGCAGACATTATGACTACCCTTTAATAATTTCAACATTGAAATTCAAGGTTTTAAATGTGTATAACAACAGTTAATTATAATATAATGATATCTTCTTTATAAATAAGAATTATTTTTACCTGCAAGTGGAGGGAGGATGCCTCACACTGAATTTTTGGGAGTTGTGTGGTATAGTAGTTCAGGCATGAACAGATCCTGGGGTTCCTTCAGGTTCTGTCTCCCTCGTGGCATCCTCTGTGTAAGTGGCTTACCGAAGTACTACTCTCAGAACGCCTATACTTGTGTCTTTCAGATTTAATAATCTCAATGAAAGCATTCTTTCCAAATGGTCCTTGAAAGAAGGACAAACTGCACAAAGAAGTGAATGAGTCTAGCTGGAATTGTCTGATGATCAGACAATGGACTAATTGCTGTGGTCAGGTTTGACATAGCTATGTTTGGCTAGCCTAAGACCTCACAAATATTCCTGTGGCTCCACAGTATGATGTGCAATAATTTCTCCCCCCGCCAAATCAGAGTTTGTCTCCCAGAGAAAAGAGGAAGACAAAATACTAATAGATGAAAGTAATGGTAATCAATCCACCCTATCTCCTTTTCTCTGTTTCAATCTCTCCTTACACCTTGCCTTGGACTGTAGTCTCCTGGATTATAGAATTCACCATCTTGCATTATTATTTTTATGTTTCTTGCCCTAAAAGAACTCAGAACATCCTGGTGACAAGATGTTTAATAGTATTACTTTTAAAAATTTGTTGTGATTATTTCCTTTTCAGGGTCTAATCTGGTACTTGGCACTTGGTGGCTCTTTAGTATAACATGGCTAATTAAACTAATGATGTAAGTGCATGTTCTCGCCCATCTTCCCATTCTTATTTTGGCATCCTTCTACCTTCTTCTCCAGGTTTCTTTAGTCCTTGTATCTTATAATTCTTTTAAATTTTTCTTTTCATTTCATCTAGTTCTTAGCTCACTTTCTTAGGAAGCCAAATGAGAAAAGGCAGGCCATTATCTTAATAATATATTTTATTTAGGACAGAGACGTCTCTGTTTGGGAATGGGCAGAATCTCTTGGGTCTATTGAAAAAGAAAAAGTAAAAGTAGAGCAAACTTAACTGTTTTATTCATGAAACTAACTCAATAAACTAAAAACTCCAACCCCTAACTCCCTCTTTTACATGATATCACTTGGTTTCTTGTTGGCCTTAACCCTAAACCACAGGAGCTTTGAGGTTATAATTCTAATTTAAAATGGACATAATTCAATTTGACTAGTGTTTTTAGGCACCTTTTGTTGTAGATTTTTTTTGCATATTTTTATTTTTTATTTATGAGTCAAATGTATTATTATTTAACAGGTCCAAGGCTGATCTTGTTCTGGTTAAACCCAGTGAGAGTGACTATGTTTTGGTCAGCCACCAGTCTCTTCCCAACTCTTGTGGCTCTAGCATGGTGTTGGGCTGATGTGAGGCTGGGGTTACATTGGGTCAGGCACCAGTTTAGCAGGAGAGACTAGGTCACCTGAACAAAGAGCAATGAGAACGACTCCTCTGTGGCTCCCTTCCATACCAAAGTCCTTGTGACCAGATCTTTTTTTCCTCATGCTGAATTGTTTAACTGGGTTCTTTTTAACTACTTCACTCTAAAGTGTCTTCCTGGAATTCTTTCCCAGTTTGTTTCTACTCGTTCTTCTACCTGGTATCGCTGGTGCTATGTTTATGTCTCCTCAGTGCTTTCCCTAAACTCCTAAAAGTAACAGGGTCTCCCTCTCCTGTACTGTGACATCCCTTGTAATCCAGTTACCTGTTTTATTGCTGGTTGCAACTGTACAGTTTAAATCTAATATTTTTTTTTTCTTACTAGGTAATAAATTTCATGAAAGCAAAAACCATCTTTTTGTGTTCACTATTGGATATGACACACAGTGGCAGCTTTAATAAATACATTTTGGCTACATGAATGAAGGAGACATCAGAATGAATCTATTTCTCATATTGGGAAATAACCTAGTCAAGTTAAGATTCTTAAGCCTAACAGAATTTAGGCTGTTTCAAATCATCATTTTTGAGTGAAATATTCAACAAGTTGAATGAGAGATACTATATTTCTCTAACTGCTGTATCTCTCAGTACCTCCAGTACCTCAAAAACTGCTTGCACAATATATGTGCTCAGTAAATACCATTTTGAATAAGTCAAGGAAACTTAAATATATACGCATCAGGTGATAAAACGCCAGGGCATCAGAGGAGCAGCTGCTGAGAGAGTGGTGCCCTCTGCTGACCAAAAGTCATCATCACACACTTGTTCTTGTTTCAAACAACTGGACCTTGAATTTCTTAGGTCTCACACCATATATGGTAATGTAATTGGGCTTGTTTCAAATAGAAACCCTGAGAAAATCATAGGAAATCTAGCAGTGTAAGAATAAGGTCATATATGTATATTTTATATAGATAGCTAGATGATTTATCCACATACTTCTGTACAGTTTTCTGGGTCCTGGAGTATAAAGATGAGTGACATGTAGACCTTATCCCACAAAGATAAATGCAATGCAGAGAAATGTACTCACACAGAAATCTGCAGAAAAAATTGGGAAAAAACAAAGCAAAGCAGAGTATTTCTACAGAACAGGTGAGTTGGGAAGGAAGACCAAGAAATATTTCATAAAGGAGATAATGAGGCTTTTTGTGGGCTTTAGGGAATGAGGAAATGTTTGACATCTGGATCAAAGGCTTGGAGGGCACTGTGTGTAGAAAGAGGAGTTGAGCAAGAATTTTCGGTGTAAACCATTACTGTTTTCAAGGAACACTGCACCACTTTGTAGGTAGCACAACTACATTATAGAATTGAATATTCCTAATTGCTCCCCCTGTCCCTTCTATCATTGCTCTCTTTCATATCACTTATACCTAAGCTATGATCATCAAATATGTTACTACTGTTATTATTTTGTACAACTATGACCTGTTAGATCATTGATCCTTCTTCTTTGATGTCCTTTCTTATTTATATAGTTTTGAGTTTCCCATCTCTATTCTTTCTGCAGAACTTTTAATACTCCTTTATTTCTTGAAAGACAGTCTCCTGGTAACAAATTCCCTCATTTTTGTTTTTATGATACAGTACTTCTTCACTTTTGAATAAAATTTTGCAGAGTACAAAATTTTAAGTTTTTTTTTCCTTCTGTCAACCCCTAAGCATTTCATTTCACTCTCTTCTTGCTCACATGGTTTTTGAGGACTCATCAGCTATAATTTCTTGCTTTTCTAGAAACTTTTTTTCTTTCAAGATTTGTTACTTTATTTTTGATTAACTGCAGTTTGAATATGATATGTCTAGATGAAATTGTTTTGTTCTGTTATCACTAGTATTATTATAGTTTTTGTTCTGCTTGATGTTTTCTGAACTTTCTGATCTTTGATGTGGTGTGGTGTCTCTGATTTGGAGAAATTCTCAGTCACTGTTGCTTCAAATATTTCTCTGTTCCCCTCTCTCTCTTTCTTCTCCTGAAAGCATCCCCATTACGTGCACATTATATCTTTTGTGATTGTTGCATAGTTCTTGGATATTCTGTTTCTTGTTTTTTTAAAGTTTTTTTCCCCTCTTATTTTTTAGTTTTGGAAGTTTCCAGGACAATTCTCAGGCTCACAGCTTCTTTCCTCAGCCAAGTCATCTGTCAATGAAGCCAATGAGACATTTTCCCCTCATGTTAGAATATTCTTGATTTCTAGAAATTCTTTCTGATGCTCTTTTAGAATATACCTGTCTCTGCTTTGCAATACTTTGTGTTCTTATATGTTGCCTATGTTTTTCTATATGTGGTTGTTAAAGACCTTGTTTCACTTATCTTCATTGCTTTAAATTCCCAGTGTGTTAATTCCAATACCCCTGACATATCTGCATGTGGTCCTCATGCCTTCTTTACTTATGTGGTTATTTTGCCTTTTCATAACCTTTTAACTTTTTGTTGAAATCAGACACCATGTAGCAGGTCAAGGGAACTGTGGTAAGTAGGCCTTTAGTGTAGTTCTGGTACAATAGGGGAGGGAATATTCTATCCATCTATTAGGTGTCAGTCCTGCAGTGAGCCCATGCCCCTCTTCTGTTGCCTTCACAAATGTTCCTTTCCTCCCTTCAGGTGGGACAGGATGGCTACAGGGGGCTACAGTCAGGTAACCATCCCCCTGCCTCCTGCCCAGGTCTGCTCATCTCTAACAAAACCTGAGCACATCAGGCTGGTAAAAGGCTCTTGAGGTCAGGCCTTGTAAAGAAGACGAGAAGAGTATGGTGCATTTCAAAATCATTACACTCTCCGCTCCCCACTGGATACTCCCTGAGAATTTTCTCTGATCTTCACTGTCAGAACCTAGCTGATATCTGGGTGGTAAAATGAAACAAGTGTGGAGGTTGCTAGGACTGGGCCTTGCTGGAGTTGCTAGCTTTCAGCTCTCTGAGCTTCAGCCATCTGTCCACTTGTACTTCAGGGTTTCCTACTCTGGGACTGGTCTCTGCTTTGATTTCTGTTCCATTGCCCTGTGATTTGTGGTGTTTGCCTGGCTCACCAATTCAGGGGCAGCAGTTCACCCTGAGCCCTCACTTTAACAGATCTTGGAAGGGCTGCTGATGTTACAGTGTGCTCAGCTCTAATTTGCAGGGGTGTGGTGGTGACTTCTGCACTCCTGACATGTTGTGCTGGAAACTGGAAGTCGGAATCCATTATCATTTAGTGAAATGTGTGACATCTTAGTTTGTTAGTGGCAAAGAGTTCATTATTCCTTCAGGAACCAGAATGACCCACCACAGCTAGTCAGTTCTAATATTCATAATGCTAATTAACAAAGTCTCTGGTGTAGGTAAAGCTAAAAAATAGCTGAAGCTTATGGGTTGAGGTCTTTTCAGGAGTATGCATTTTTTATTTTGAGTTTCTAAGTGAAAAGTGACCACACTTAACATAAGAGTTCTGGAATAGGAGGAGGATAAAATTTTTATCACAACATGCTATGTGTCACAAATGACAGAGATGGAGGAGAACACAGAGACTGTGACTTACAGAACACTGCCATCATGACAGCAGAAGGGATCTGAGTAGTGCCTACAAGAGCAAAGATGCTTCCCGACTCACCATTGGATGAAGGTTTTACTACTTTTAATATGAGGGAGAATCAATGTATTCTAGAATCATAACTATATGTATTTTAACTACTAAATATTTCAAGTATATGACATCTCAGAAAATTAAATGAAAAAATTGTCTTCCACATTTATCAGATGATAGCATTTATCAAGATTTCCAGCATTCTGCTACTAGTATGTCTTTCTTTTTTGATTTTAATTTTTGTTACTTATACCTATATCCACAAAAATACAAATGCATGATGTCTTTCAAGTACAACATTATTTCTTAAATTTGCATGAGTGCTATGGTTACGTAATTACTTGCAGGCTGTTTTATTCTCTGATAGTTGTGCTTCTGAGTCTTTGACATGTTGCTATAGATACCTCTACTTACTTCATACTAGGAATTGGTTAATTGATTGTGTATCTGTGTTTGATTAACTCATAGGTCATAAAATCAAGTCCCCATGTGCAGGCACTCAATACAGGAAGGAGAAGGACTGGGGAAACTAGGAATATGCCCATTCTCAATGGAACAGCTGATGCTCCGGCATATATGCTGTAGCCAATTGGGTAAGTGGTCCCATTGGTAAGATCATATCTTCAAGTTGTGTTCAAAGGAAAATGAAAATACATATTTTATGTACTACTCTGAAAAGTTTGCAACTGATCTTACTCAAAAAACATAATAAAACACTCTGTAAAATACTTCTGTGGTCTGAATATAGCCACTTAGGATCTCTGCTTACAGTTACTATTTGGTCAAATATAGGCAATTAATTTTACATGGTGGGTTTAATCATTTTCCATTCTTTCTTCCTGTTGATATAAAAACTTTTCAGTCCAAATTAAAGCATAATAATGTTACTGTGCAAGTGTTGTCAGTGTGAACCAAGCAGTTTCTTATTATAGTCAAGATACTAAACCCAGGAAAAATTATCCAGGAAGCAAAAATATTTTTAGTGGTAGTATCCATATTTGGGCTACATATTATAATGAGATCCTTAAAGATACACATTAATGAATCTCACTACAGAATTCTTATTAGGTAGCTCTGGATTCCACCCTGATTTCTGGGTTTCCAGATGCCATTTTTTTTATACAGTATTTAAAAGTTAAAAATGGCCTGGCTTTATCAGTTCTGCCTTCTCTTATGTGTTATCCCAATAATAATGAATACAGTGATAGTTATTTAATGTCTGCAGGCATAACCAACAATTTTTTTCCACATGAATTGGACTCCGATGACAGTTTGTATTCAAATGATTATAAATCAATGCTGTATGATTTTTAAAGATCCTTAAGAATCATCTTTAACATTTTAATAGACTTTTTTACATCTACAAATTTAGACTGCAGAATTTTCTGAGGACGATTTTTGAGTGGGGAAAGTAAAAGCAAGTGAGACAAAGGTTCAGAGACAGTGAGAGAATGAAAGCAAATAACATATTGGGTTTTGGAAATCAGTGTGTGTGTGTCCACCCTGAAATAATGTTTAACCTCTTTGCTATTTAGGCTATAATTTACTTTAAAATATTTCATTATAGAAAACTTATGTATGTGTAAATGATTTCTCAAGGGCTGTATTTAATTACTCTAATCAGCAACACACTCTCTGGAGGATTTTATCCACCATTTGAAAGATCCTGCTTACACCACAGAAATGGCAACTCTATGCCTTCAGCTTTATTCATCTCTAATCAACACCAGAAGATATTTAACTAGAACAACAGATATGGCATCAGGGGTTTCACTGATGAGAAAAAGGAAAGATCTAATTTGTAAATTGGCTAGAAATACATGAATGGTGAGCCCTGAAGTTTATATGTTTCTGGGCTTTCCCAGATTTTTATTCCCAAGGAAACTAGTATTCAATTACTGACTTAAAAGAATCTGGTTATCTGTTGCTTACAAGTAGATACACAAGCTTCTGTGTCTAGCATATTGTTACATGTGCATCTATGGAAGATTTCATGCCAAGAATGATCAATACATTTAGAAAGACAGAGAACTGGAATTTAGTTGAGCTTAGGTAAGATGCTATATGACTGCCTTAGCTACTGTTTGCTAATGAACATTTATATGTGTACAGAATTTGTTCTTATGATTGCTTTGTTTCTAGACAGAAGGTGTCTAGAGGAGAGCCCTTAGTATTCATAATTAGTAGTCCTAGTTTTACCATTGCTTTGTTGTTTATATTAATGTGTAAATTTATGTCTCTGAGCCTATCTGATCTTTCTGTGAAATGAATTTCTTTCAGACTATGAAAGTCTTTCCTATGGAACACTAGATTCTTATCTCTCTGGAAGGAAGCATTCCAAAAGATACATCCTCTGAGATGTAAGGTCATTCTAATAAAGAGATTTGTGGGATTCGGAGTCAGAAATGTAGCAAAATACTATGAGAAGTTGGAAAAAGCACTCAATTTTTAAAAGGTTAAAATTCTTCTCTTTAAAAAACATAGGCAATAGTACCAATTTGTTGTATTAGTGTGAGAATTTAATGTTAAATAAAATAACTTAGGAAAATAATTTATAAACTTTAAAGTATTATATCAAAATCCCGGTTCACCTCTCCCAACCTGGGAATCTTCTATTTCAGAGACAGAGGAGCATAACACCTCATTAAGGGCTCTTTCCGATATCAGCACTCTTTCCTGGGCAGGATGCTCCAGCCAGCTCTTTCAAACTTGGAGAACGAATACCCCAATTAAATATAAACAAGTGCTTCCAGGTCAAGTATAGGAAAGTCTTTCTTTTTAAACCCATAATTCTTGGGAACCAATTCTACACTGAACAGAATTTTCATTTAGTTTTTGATGGTGATAAAGGAAAAAGTAGAGGAAGAGCCTAAAAAGTGAGGCAAGGAGAAACATGTTCCCATTTAATAATTACTGAATAACAAGTAAATGACTCCTCTGTGTTACTTTCTATTACTTCCTAAGCAGCATTTTCCTCCTGTTTCTAAATTTCTCATTTTTTTTTTCCAAATGTGATTTGGCTTTCATTGTATTTCTGACAGGTTTCTATACAGTGTGATTGAATTAAGAGACTGACTTTTTTTTTTCATTTAAAAAATAATTGAGATTGATATGTTTTCAGAACATAGACAACTTTTCCTGGGGTCTTTATTGAAAGGAAGACACCTGTTTTATTGTCAAGGACACGAAAGATTGCTGGCTGACAGGGTAGTCATTTCTTTTCTAATGAAAAGAGACAGAACAGAGAGTTCCTAGAAGATAAATCACTGGGAATGAGTTGAGTGCTTTAAAATCTTTCTGCTGAAGTATTGAAAACATGACAGAGACCAAACAAGATTAAAGTGCAAAATGAATTGGTATAAAATGTGTTAAAAGGCTCTCATATCGTACCTTTAACACAATTGTATCTTCCCTGGAAATAGCCTATGCCAACCAAGTGACTGTGATATGCAGCTGTACAGAATTGGGTCTTCCTGTGTTGGTACACGACACTAGGGCAAAGTGTCTCCCCTCTATTTATTTATCTTTTAAATCAATATGTCTTTTGTTTCCATCAATCAGCTATCATCATTCACTTTCTATTTACCTAAACTTTGGAAATCTGACTATTATAAGGAATGATCAATGACTTTAATTAAAAAAAAAAGATGATGGAGTGTCTGGGATTTAAAAGCAAAATTTTCTCAGAGTGCAACCTATCATTTTAGGGAAAGAAATCTATTTTTGGAAGTTTATCTTTGGAAGCTGTATAGATCAAGAACTGCTGTGTGTGCATATCACCCATCTTGGATAGACAAACTTGGGAGAATGGACCAAATATAAACAAAGTTCCAAAAGGGAAGGAAAACAGATCTAAATTATATTATTGCCTAACATTGTTATATGATTGCAAAATACATCCACTTGCATTTAAGGGGGAAAGTTTTCAGTCATATATCTTCTTTTTTTTAATTTCAGAAGTATTACATGTTTATATTAAAATAAATTAAAAGATGCATGTAATTGTCTTTTGGTTTCAGCTTGGCTAGACTGTGAGTCCTCAGTTATTCATCAAATACTAATCCAGGTGTTGCCCTGAAGATATTTTGTAGATATGACTGCAGTCATACTTAGTTGAATTTAAGTAAAAGAGATTATTCTAGATGATATGAGTAGGTCCAATTCAATTTACTTGAAGGTCTTAAAAATGCCTTTGAGTCGCCTCCGAATAAAAAATTCTAACTGTGAAGAGTACTTCAGCATGAGCCCATGAGTTTCAGCCTGCCTGTTCTGATAGCCTGTCCATCAGATTTTGTTCTTTCCCTGTCCAACCTGACAATTGCACAAATCAATTCTTTGCAACAGATATTTTACTGTATGACTTTTGCTAGATTGGCTTCTTTGAACTCTGACTGATAGAAACTTTGGTGAGATTAGAGAAACAGAATATAAACAGTAAGTTTTCTGATTTGATTCTAGCTTTTCTCTAATTGGTTAGACAAAACCTAATTATATTTAAAGGCACTTTGACTATTTCCAGTAGTAAAGAGTGTACTGTTAGTCCATGGTGTGATGTGACGATAGAGATATAAAAATTTTTGTCATTGAATATTCCTGATCAAATATCTATAGAACTCGAGGTTCTGGGTGGCTATGTATTTGCTACATTAGAACATTTTACTCAAGCTAAATAATATAATGAGATTGGTTGGTTACTCCTAACTATATTAGAAAAAGGTATGGAAATAAAGGGTTAGGTTAGGGCTTCAAATTCTCAACAAAAGTTCTGCATAAGCAGCTTGGAAGCTTCAGCATTTCCTCTGAAAGAAAGTTATTCCCCTGTAGTTGTAAGGCCAAGATTTGGGGGAATTTAGAGTCTCATCTTATGAGTTGCTTAATTACAATGCAAAGTGAATTCCCAACTTCTACTGATGTCAATGCGTTGAATAAAAAGAATTGGATTGTAAAAAAATTTTAAAAAGTACATTTATGCAGATCCTAATAAAAGCTGGGAATACTGAACTCCTAAATTCTGTTTTCCTTGCCAGGAAAAAAATAATACTTTCATCTCTGGCTTAGTTAATCACCCTTTGTTTGTCTACAGAAACTGTAATGGTCTCCCTTCAAGTAGTTTTCTTTCAAAATACCACTGATTTCTCCTTAGGACTTAATACCTGTCTTTACATCTAGTCCTATAATTAGTCTCAATTCCCAACAAGCCCAAAAGATAACATAAAAATTGTGACTCTAGAATAGGTGCACTTCTCAAAATAAGAATTGTAAGATTCTTTCAATGTTTGTGGGGAACATGTGTGAAAATGGACCTTAAGGGTATGGGATCATAGTGAAAGAATATAAAGTTGGATCAGCATAAACTTATTGATATGATCTAATTAGTAGAGATTCTGGATTCAAAGTTTTAGCTTGAAGGGTTATAAAAAGCTCTAACAGTTTGGTTGGCTGGATCAAATATGGACTAAAGAATGTATATGCTTGGGGCTGGGTTTGTGGCTCAGTGGTAGAGCACTCACCTCACACATGTAAGACCCTGGGTTCGAACCTCAGCACCACGTAAAAATAAATAAGTGAAATAAAGGTATGAAAAAAAAAATCAATGTACACGCAATACCCTAACTGCCTTGGAGTACTTTAGAAGAAGGTTTAGGGATATTGGAATGTTACAGCACATTTATGACCCACCCTGGGATGGTCCAGAGGATGCTCCTTACACACACCAGGACTGTGTGTAATCAACTTGTGAGGGAGCCCCAGGATATGTGGAGAGCTTGTGATTATTCATTCTGTAGGTCAGAAAATGTAGCGTGAACAGCTACCCCATTGAACTGTGATCTCAAGATGCAACGTGGATAATGGAATCCCAGGGTGGCAGGGACCCAGTGGTGGCATTTGATCACCAGGGTAAAAGTGAATGTCTTTACCACAATGGAAAACAGGCCCAGAGCAGTAGTAGGCATAGTCTGACTGGCAGAAACCATGCTGGGTACTGACTGGACATTGTTCTTGAGCTCGGGGAGCTAGTGCTCAACAGTATAAATTGTGCTATTATTTTAAGCCAATTAAATATAAAACAAAACTATTTTTATAACCTAATTTTACACACAATATTAGTCTTATTATGTGAGTATGAATATGCCTCTTTTTAATCTGAATTAGTGATTAATATCATCACTAATTATTTGTATATAATTAAGTAAGAAGGCTGATCTTCTCTTTTAATTTATTAGGTAACTTAAAAAACACCTCTTTTTGGTAGCCTAAATAAAATATCAAGCAGATATCACTTCTTCCAATCCTTTTATGAACAAATCATAATGGTTGCCCAGCAGCCATCTGAGAAACATCCAGAACAGTTTCTGTTTAAAATAAAATAATTTAATTTTAATGAAATTGTTATGGAGCTAGAAATAGAAAAGCATTATATAAAAAAAAAGCCAGACTGTATTTTTCAAAAGCACAAGAAACTGATTTGTTGGCTCTTTAATTAGTCAGAATAATATACTATATTTAAAACAAATATGCAAAGGTTAACTTAATACACATCAAAAATTTTAGTTTCATTTGGAGTGGAGAATTCTTATTGCTCTATTTAAAACAACCTAGAAGCAAGGCAAAAGGCAGAATGAGAGCACAGGTTTAGACTCCTGAGAGTTGAATGTCTCTACTAAGAAGAACAAAATAAGCTTTCATTTTCTGGGTAAAATATGTGGATGCCAAACGATAACCTTCTCTTTTCTTTCTTTGGAGAATTAGGCAAATAATCTGAGGTCACAATTTTCACTCACTCACCATTATATTCTCTCTTTGTCTATTATAAAACCTTTTCTTTGGCATTTTGTTATGGCACAATAATATTTAAATACAAAATATGATGATATTGCATAATGTTCAAGGATAATATTGAAGTTCTAACTTTCAACCATATGGTCTAATAAAAATTGTATATGACAATGTATATATAAAATTGATTTTATCATTTTTGACTTAGATATTGTTAGACACAAATGTGTGTGTATATATGTGTGTGTGTGTGTGTTTGTATACATGAATTTAATATGTATTTTATGCCTACAAATATTTAGAAATAAAAGAAAACTCTATGAAAACTATTTTAAGAGAGAGAGAGAGAGAGAGAGAGAGAGAGAGAGAGAAGAGAATTATTAATATTTATTTTTTAGTTCTCGGCGGACACAACATCTTTGTTTGTATGTGGTGCTGAGGATCGAACCCGGGCCGCACGCATGCCAGGCAAGTGGGCTACTGCTTGAGCCACATCCCCAGTCCATATGAAAACTATTTATATTTCTTCTGTTTTAGGCCTGATTACCAAAGGAATATTTTTGTGTAAAATAAAATTATTCACTAATGACTTTTGAGTACTCAATGGAGGTCTCAGAAGTCAATTAGAATTATTCTTTAAAGAAAAATGGAAGCACTGTTGACAGTAAAACATTAAAAAATTATGAAAATGATTGGAGTAGTATAGTTATATTGATTTATGTAATTTATAGCACTATCTGAAGTCATAAGAATATGTTTTATAAACCCTTTTTATATTATATATAAAGTTAAACACATGTTTTAATCTCCATAATTGGAAATATTTAGGGCCTCTAAATATTTCTTTGAAGAGTAAAATCAGAAAACAAACCTTAGAAAGTTGTAGTTATTAAGCCTTTTTGTGAAAATGTGAACAGTCTTCCATGCACTAGAATATTTTCTAGTATTGCTTACGTTACATTATTTTTACCTTCCGATAACCAGAAAGCATATTATCACATCAGTATAAATTCTAAAATTCACCTTGAATAGGTATTTATATGTCCTTATTTTTACAAACATATGGAAATTATTGACACTCATTAAAAGCAACACATACATCCACAATCCTTATCTTGAAATCTCCTTAAAAAATTAAAGTAACTTACACCAAAGAACCTATTATTATCATTGCACGACTGCACAACTTTTTCCTCTTAACTAATGCATATATCTAAATAATTAAAGCTATTTTAAACTTCTTTAGCATTTCTTTAGATTTTATACATTAAGTTGCTATAAACTCCTTTTAATCCTCATAAAACCAAAAGCACAAGTGCTCCAGTAGATTTTAAAAGATCCCCAAACTGGTCTTACTTTCTCCTCTTTTATATTGGATTCATTTGGGTGAGATACTTCCAGAGTGCTCACAACAAGACAGATTTCACAGCCAATGGGAAAGGCTGACCCTTGTAAAACAGAATGCTGCTTTCCTTTTTTGTTCTAGAACTTTCCAGAACTACAGAACTGTTAGAATCCAAATTTCCTCTCTGTGACCACTGAAATTTTAAATTATCTTTAGTGAAGGATTGGCACCTCGCCCGTCAGACCCAGGAAGGGGGGTTTAAGTGAACAAAACAGAAAGTAAGAGTCCTCTTGGAGGTGGTTGAATTCTAGAAGTGGATGAAAGTACCATGACCAGACAAGGCTTCCTACAGTGAAGTGAGCAGAGCTTGGCCAGTTTCCTCTGGACAGAGCATTCAGATGACAAAGGCCTGCAGTTTTACCAGCCTTCCTTTTTTGTGAAGCTTTAAAATTAATTTCTTTTCCATTTTTGAAAACTTTGCTTGGTTCCTAAGCATCTGAGAACCAGTACTTATATGAAAAAATAGTGGCTCTAGGAGTGAGACTCAATTCTTTGTGTCCCTGTTATGTCCCAGATGTTGCCTTTTAAATTCTTTCTTGCCTTGATAGATCTCTAAAATGCATTACAACAAATTTTTAAACATTCCTCGTATAACTTTTCTCATTGTTCTCAGTGGGAAGATCAGTCCTAACTGATTACTGTGGTATTAGCTGAAGCCAAACTCCCATTATGTTTATTTTTAAGTGTAATTTGTGTGTTTGGTACAAAATAGTGAATCACCTATGTACAGTAATGTCTCAAATTTTTCATTAGAATAAATTTAGTGAGTAAAATGGGAGTCAATTTAAATAAGTCAATTTAAACATTACGCATTTAAATTGGGCAAATGTGTCAAACACTTTAGAAACTATGGCGGTGACTGAAGCCTGGAAAACACAGAAGTGAAATAATATGTTTTAAATGCCTATATGGTGCCACAGGTTGTTCTCCTCTCCTGATATTCGGCCGTCATTGATTCAATCTCTGATCACATACTCAATTTTCCCAGGAACTGAGTTCTTGATTAGTTCCTGTGCCTAAGCTCCTGTGTGGCTCTCTGCTTCCCTAGTTTTGTTCTTTTGTCCTTTCATCAAATATTTATTTGGAATCCATGATGTGTCAAGATGTTTATTGAATGTTGGCAATGTGGTGCCTGATCTCAAATTGTTCAGTACCTTCCTAGGAGAGAATAATGAGCAAATTGCATCGGTTACAAGTGAGCGATAGAATCTTGGGCAAGAAACTCAAGCAGCATGGAGCTGTCGCAATTGACTTTCTCCTGGACTGGGAAATCATGAAGAGTTTCTTGGGGGATCTAGGTCTTAATAAATTAATGATAATCTGTCAGGCAGAGTAGAAAGAAAGTGAACCATGAAGCAGGACTAACAAGAGTTAGGGAGGAAATTCCAGAGAGAGAGAGAGAGAGAGAGAGAGAGAGAGAGAGAGAGAGAGAGAGAGAGAGAGAGAGAAGCTTGAGAGATACAGAGGCATGATGTAGTTAATATTGAACATCGTGGTTTGGTTGGGTAATGGAAAGAGTCATTATCACTGGTATAATAATTGAAAGGCAGGAGAAGCAGGATCATCTGTCTGGAGAGGAAAGAGTGAGTGAGATCTTGAAAGTAAAAAATGGGCTTTGTTCTCTGCAGTACCTCTGGTGCTGGGTAAGCAGAGCAGTGACATCATACTATTTGTACTTGCTGGGGACATGTTGGTGAAACAGGAAAGGATGATTAGGTCATCAGAGTGAGTGATTAAACCCACACAAAGGGACCATGAGAGTCTGAGACTTACTTTCACTGAAGCCATATTTGATTGGAGTTATAATAATCAAGAATTTTAAGACTCCAATATATATGGATTTTGTTTATAAGAATATTTTGTGGTATACATTACCAAGGCCAGTGATTAGATTTTACTTCAATTAGTATCTTATGGAATTGACATTTAAATTTTTCCTTAGAGCAAAAAGTTCTTGGTTATCAACATTTTTTTTTCTTTTTAAATTAGAAAATGTTTTAATTTCTCAGGTTGAATTTTAAGTCATGATTGTTGAATCCAATGCTTTTTAATTTTTTTAAAATTCTAATCTCTTCTATATGACAACAGAATGCATTGCAATTCATATTACACATATAGAGCACAATTTTTCATATCTCAGGTTGTACACAAAGTAGAGCCACATCATTCGTGTCTTCATACATGTATTTAGGGTAATGATGTCCATTTCATTCCACTGTCTTTCCTATCCACCTATCTTCTCCCTTCCCCTCCTTCCCCTTTGCTATATCTAGAGTTCATCAAATCCACCCATGCTCCCCTCACCCCACCAACCCCATTATGAATCAGCATCCTTATGTCAGAGAAAACATTGGGCATTTGGGTTTTTGAGATTGACTAACTTCACTTAGCATTATATTCTCCAATTCCATCCATTTACTTGCAAATGCCATGGTTTTATTCTCTTTTAATGCTGAATAATATTTCATTTTGTATCTATACCACATTTTCATTATCCTTGCATCAACTGAAGGGTATCTAGGTTGGTTCCACAGTTTAGCTATTATGAATTGTGCTGCTATAAACATTGATGTGGCTGTGTCCCGGTAGTATGCTGTCCTTAAGTCCTTTGGGTTTGACTGAGGAGTGGGATAGCTGGATCAAATGGTGTCAACATTCTTTTAATAAGAAAACACAACTCAATTTACTAGATGATAACGTTTCCTATATTATGAAAGGTAAAAAGCACATTCAGACTCACCCAATTTTTGGAATTCTGTTGAAATGAGGAGAAAAACATCACCAGATAACATTTTGCTGCTATTGTACAGCATATGTGTCTACAATGGAACATTAGCATATTCATATAAGAACTCTTAAAACTCATTTCTGGTAAATGTTTCACATTAAATAGCAGCATAGACTATGGTCCTAGTTTTCTGGATATCATTTTATTTTAACATTTGCCGCAGTCTGGCTGGGCACAAAATCAAGAGCCACTCAAGCAGGAACAAACTTTATTTTTGAAACTGCCGCCAATGCTTCGTATGTTCCCTGCAAGCTTGCCGACCCACCCACTCGGTGCTCTCCCTGACCCCAATAGGAAGTCCCTCCTCTGGAATTCCCTCCTACCGCACTTCCCCAACCAATGGGAACTCTCCAGGAGTCCCTTGGCAGGCCAAGGTGGACAGCAGGAGTCCAATATCCATATAAATGCAGATCTTAACATAATCATATCATCTCAATAGCTTGCTGGTCACCTTTCAACCAAAAATGCCATGCATCATATTACTTGGCTGTGGCTCTTAGCACATTTTTATAATAATTATAAATTAGCTGAGGAGTAGAAGAAAATAGAAATGAAATAAGTAAAATAAGAATTTATTTTATATGTTATTGAAATGGAAAAAAGTTTCTCTTTCCTCTTTACCCAACTCTCAATCCTGACTAAACATGTTTAAAACTATTCACATTTTTTTGTAAAATGAGAAGTATCAAAATAGTATCAAATCAGAAAATAAATTTTTAAATTTTTAGTTTAATTTTTATTTTTTTAATATTCAAATGAGGAAATATATTAAGCTTAGCAAGCTTTTTATAAATGGGAATGTAACTTGAAATTTTAATTCAAACAGTTGTTATTGTTTTAATTGTTTCTAATAATATTGACCAAAATGAATACCTATAACATTAAGCACTGACAGTTACTAAAAATATGTCAGCTGGTTACCATTCATTGATTCTAGGGCCCTGAAATATTTGTTTTTATTCAAATTTTATGAATTTTCACACCCAGTTTTTGGAGAGAGGATGTGTCAAACTTTCCATTCCACCAAACTATAAATCCTGTTTCTCATTTATTTATTTATTTTTAAGTTCAGGAAGAAAGTAGTTTTCTGTCTTAGGATACCTTTGTTAGTGGGGAGTGGTAGGTGAGACTGACCAGGTAGGGGGCCTTTCCCAGTGATCAGATAACAGATCATCTGAACCTGATCATAAGCAGCAAGATGAATGAGGTCTAGACTCCAGTGAAAGATGGTTCCTGGATGTTGGGTCTGAAGAAGAATGCAGGGTACTTTTAGATTTCTGACTTACAGGACTAAAAAAAATCATCATTTTGTTAGTTCAAAAATATTTTTCTATTTTAATAAATAATTAGCAAAGTTCCTTCCATAGTTCTTTCTGTCAGGAAGGATGGTATGCATTATGATACAGTGTTACACAAAATGGTTCATATCTATAGCTTGCATCTTTCAACAGTGCAATAAAATAAAACCAAATGGTTAATAAATCACAATTTTTTGATTGTTGTTGGCATGATTAATTGGGCAGCTCTTATCAATAGTCTCTGCATGAATCTCAAGGTACCTTGTATGATATTAAGCAAATGAACTAAAATTGTAAGAGGGTAATGCTAGTTTAATTCCACGAGGGGGCACTTTTGAACTCAGAAACAGTTCTCTGCACTTGTGGAAACCTTGTCATTGGGAAAGAATGATTGTTGATGTTTGAGTTAATTTTCTGTATTTTGAAAAGATTTTCTTTTGGAGAAAGGCAAATAATAAGCACCTTTTCCTCAAACTCATTTGTAAAAATACTGTCTTTGAAAAATACATAGTCTCTTTCCCCCATTTTTCTTCTTATGACTCTAGAAGTATTGTGCAAAAAGAAATTTGACTTGTGTGCAGTTCTTCGATTTTCCATTTATTCTTCAATTACTTAGAAAATCTAGAAGGGCAAGTAAGAGCTGATTTTATATGTGTGCTTGTATTTTCCCTGATCCAAAATATTCTAATTAGGAGAACTTTTGAGGAAAATGTGTAGAATCTGAGTGCTTTCTTGGCAAATGCAAGGGATTCTCTAACCCTGATTTCTCACTTGGATAAAAGAAACCTCTGACTGTATGCTGTCTCCATAAAAAGTCATTAAATAGTCACTTTCATTAAATGTGCTTAAATATATATACCTTTATTATTTCATAGTCTTTCTGATTTGGCAGATATCAATGAAAAGAAATTCTTTCTTTTTTATTGGACAATTGTTGAATACTTAATTGCAGAAACACCTATTGTGAGTTTTACAACTTAGCAATTTGTTCTGCTCTGATATATATCTTCCATGTTTTCTACAATTTAGTTCCACCCCATCCTTCTTTTCTTTTGGAAGTTTTCAGAACAGAGGAAATGAGATGATTATTGTCTTAATTGAGACTCTTCCATGAACCTGCTTCAGAGTTTTGAATAAATTATAGAAGTTATAAAAAGTGTTTTATAATCATGTTTTTCTTGAACAAAGTGAAGAAATTAATCTACTAAATCTGGGATTCCATTAGTTTTCTATAATATATTGTAAATGAGTGAAACAATATCTTAAGCAAGACATTGATTATTCCTATCCCAGTCTATTAAGATTTGTTTCTCATTTGAATAGTCTTCTATGCATTTATTATACCAGCATGCTTGGCATTTATTCAAAGAAGAGCAAATTCTTTTGGAACTCTTGACAAGGAAGATGTCTTAAACTTAGTTTAGTTTTTGAAAGTCATCATATTCTTTCAGAGTTAAACATGACAAATAGGATTTATGGATTTTCCCATCTATTATGCGTTGTATCATTTGTTAAAATCCCCATAGCTGTTTTTATTTTATGATTGTTTTTTATATTTATTGTACCATGCTTATATATGAAGCAATATATTATAATTTTTTTATTTTTAATATAATTCGTTACTTCTAAACACTTTGAAGTGAAGGACAAATATCCTGACTCATTAGATATTCTGTATAGCTCACAAAAACAGTTTTAAACATTCAGATGCATCTGATGCCCTTTTCATTTTGTACAGTTTAGAAATCACTCTTGGAGACTATTTATTCACTTGCGTTAATCTGGAGTGGTAGCAAGAGGTACAAGTGTCAACATGAGATCTCCCATCCATCACCATCTTGAAAATTTCCTGTGCCTCTTTTCAAAATCACATCTTTACCTTGATCTTCTATTTTTGGGAAGGGTATTGAAAGAGGCTTGGAACCAGACAACCAAGGTTTAAATACAACTCTGTCACTTTCTAGTCACCTGATGTTAAACTATTTACCTGACCTCTGAGAACCTGTTTTTCCAATTATTAAGTAAAGATTAAATTCATTAAATTCATAATTCATAAAATTGTGAGAACTGAATGAATTTAAATTGCTCAGTATATTACCCAGTAGAAGTATTTACTCAATTGTTAACTTTTATGATTACAGATGAATGAATGAATGCTCATTATATAAAATGGGAATAAAGTATAAAGGAGACAAATATTAGATGATCCAAAGATAACCATATGTTGATTCTCTACACACACACATAGTTAACTTTTCCTTCAACTGCTTGGCCAGAGTCTTCAGAGGGGAAACTTCCAGGTGTGGGTGATGCAGAAATTTATCCATTTCAGAGTCCTTGGAAACTTGATGGGCAAGGCGTCGAGTATCAGTATGCAGGATGCAATTATTTATCTCTACCTCTTCCCATCTAGAGTCCTGCTCACACCTGTAACTGCTGTCCCTTTGTTCAGAGTACCATTATTACACATTTTTTAAAAAATGAAATAAAATCAAATGTTCTAGACATGGATTAGGAGCCACCCAGTTGCCAGCAGTGGAAGACTTCTTACTGGGATACAATTGATTTTTAAGCAGACTTATTCAGAGTTTTCACAAGAGATAAGGGAAACATAGGGAAGGAACTCAAGAATAGATATGCAGTATTGTCCATTGTACCACTTGTTTCTTCATTAGCACATCTGTATCTGTTTTTCTGCCTAACCCTGATTGCATGCCACCACCAGATTACCCAAGTATCCAGTTTTTCTGTTACTCCAATTTTCTTATTCTGGAAAGACTCTCATGAAAACTGTTTCTTATCCTAAGAACAAAACAACTCAACACTATCAATAAGAAAAACAAAAGAGCCCAATAAGCATACAGATTTCTTTTATTTCAGGATCCTATTCTCAGCTTGATAATCCATAATTTTTTAAAAAATATTTTTATTAGTTGTTGATGGATCTTTATTTTACTTATTTATTTATATGTGGTACTGAGAATTGAACCCAATGCCTCACACATGCCAGGCAAGTGTGCTACTGCTGACCCCCAGCCCCAGCCCTTAATCCATAAATTTTATAAACTACTTTATTTTATTCATTGTGTTTGCTTCTGCTTAGATATTGTTCATAACATGTGAGACTCAGGTATAAGGATGTTGAACTTTAGTAACATTTGCCACCAGAGACTCAGCAGATGCAAGAATTGTGTAAATGGTGGTCACTGGTATCACATAAGCTGAATGAATAGGCTAGTAGTGTGACAGATGAGGCAAACTCAAGAGGAGCTCAGGTTAGTGTGTGATGTGGTGAGATGAGTGACCTTAGCAGTGTAGACATCGACCTCATCTAAAAGGCATGACCAGAGAAATCATACCTGTCAGGTGAGGATACACTAAGTCAGACGGATGTCATCACTGTAGATCCAGGGGCTCTGTCTATTTTATAATTAGGCAATGGAATGCAGCAACAGTGAAATTCACTCATGTTATTACCTTTTAGGCCATGTGTCAGGGCCTCTCCCGCATGATTGCAGAGGAAAGCAAGGCTCTATCAAGAGGTGGATGGGAACACGTGGGGAAAGCTCATAAACAGCACTTTGGAGACTCCATGTTATCCAGAGAGCATCCCTGACACTATAGGAGAATTAACTAAAAATGCTTCAGAATGTTTCTCAGAGTAATAATCCATGGGCATCCTATATCAGAGTCATCAGGAGATTGTGCTGGAGGAATGATTTCTTTTTTTTGTTTGTTTGTTTTGGTTCTATACAGAGCTCATGCCTTGATTCTCTCACAGAAAGGAATACAAGTATGTTAAACATACCTGTGGAAAAAATGGATTTGTACAGTAAATGTACAGTGTAATGTCATTTATCCAGTCTTCTGTTTGAAACAAATGAATTGACTTTTTAGTCAATTGCTAGTGGCACTTGAAGCTACCTAACTATGCCAAGTATACTTTAAAACTTAAAATGAATTTGACCTCATGCTAAGAATCCAACTTTCTTTTTTTTATCATTGAAGTTTTGTAATGTGTATCTGTTCTTTGCACACTCTGACTGGATGCCACCACCAGATTACCCACACATCCGGTTTTTCTGTCATTCCAATTTTCTAATTCTGTGTTGCATAGTTTTATAAGAAGGAGAAAAATGGATTGCAAAACAAAAGACAAAAGTAATTTAAAATTCAACCAAGTGGCTGTAATCTGCTGATTTCAACCAAATCTAAGCATATTCTTGCTTTTCTTCCCATAAGAAGTTATTTCAGTAATGAGTTACTTTCTTGACTCTAAGCTAATGATGTAGAAATGACTTGCAAAAGCATTGATTGTGAGAACTTGTTTATTTTTCGTTTTAAATGTAAAGCATTCGCTCTGTGTGAGCATACTACCAATTTGTTTCAGTAAGTGGTTTCTTCATTCTAGACTTCAATGTGATGAGTTAGACAGAATTCCTTTCAGCCTCAGATTATGCCCAGAAATGTTTTGCACTTAAGGGAGAAGATTTAAATAATATTTTCAAGTCAGTAAAGTAATTCAAAAAATAAATATAAAAGCTATAAGCCTATAAATAAAAATTGAATTCTCCTGGGTTTTTAGGCTGAAATTATACAAGTAATAAGATAATGTTAAAAAATGCATCATCTTATTAATTAAGGCACTTAGAAAACTAAATTTTTAGCTGTTTTATTCCCCTTGATATATTTACTTGGAATTTATACAAAAGATACTTTGGATCAGAAAAATAAATTTTCTAATTTGGGAAATAATTTCTATTTTGGGAAATAATCAAGAAATTCTTCATCCATAACTATATAATGGAACACTATATATAAGAATTACATGTTTAAATGTAATTAAGAATAACATGTTTAAGTGTGTTTACATGAAAGATGAGTATAACATTTTTGAATAAAAATGGAACAATATTATTTTTATAAAAGAATACATATAGTTTTTTATTTCTCCACTTGTACTTTTTTCTTCAAGGACAGGCACTAAAATATTAATCACAGACAGATTGAGTGATAGGATTTGAGGGAATTTAAATTCTTTTATGCTTTTTCTGCATTGGGTTTATGCACTGTTTTCTAAATGTACTAACATGAGAAAGTTTATCCTAAAAATCAAGATCTAAATGAACAAATTTCAAATCATAAGAAATATGAGAGGTCGCAGTCCTTCTGGAGAACTTCTCCTACAGAAGCAGTGTCTATTCTCAACCCCAAATCTTGGGCTCCAATGAGGCAATATACTCTAGCTGCTTTTACTCTTCCAACTTCAGCATGAATGTGACCCCTGCAATATGAAACTGAGTCCCAATTTGGGGAGTGTGCCTGTGGACAATTAGTTAGGCAGCACCTGGAAATGTGGATTAATATAATTCTCTCAATCCTCCCCACTGCCAGACAAGGAGGCTCATAATGTAAATGAAAGCAGGATAATTAATATTTCAAAGCCACACATCTCACAGCAAATCCAGCTTTGCATTAATAGGCAAGAGCTGGGAGCCTACACAGGTTCCACTTAATTACGTACTCCTTCAGAGTTAGTGATGCATTACCAGAGTGCCTTACCTTCCTGAGCAGCAGTAACTGGAAGGGCGCAAATGAAAGAAAGAAGTTCAAGTATTTTGTTTTCCTTTCATAAGATGAAACTCTTTTGTACAGGTCTGAAAATATTTGCAGGGCCTGGAGCAAAAGTCCAAGTGGGGAGTTGAGGACCATACATCTAAATAATAAAACATTATAGATCAAGTTAGGAAACTGGTAAAATAAAATATGTTCTAGCACCCTTCCTTGACATATATCTCTGCATGACAAACTGAAAGTTCAAGTTTGAGGAGATGTTTTGGATTCTTGGGTTGGCAGTGTGCCAGTTTGGTTCTGTGAGGACTGGAAACATGATGTGACAATATTAGGCTGCACGAGTGAACTCTGTTCATGTCTTTGAAGAGACACACCATGACCACTCGCCTGGGCTAAGATTGCACACACTGGTAGTGCTGCCAGATTTAGAAAGAGGCCAACACAAGTCCTGCATGTAGGTTTGAGAGCAGGAACTTTCAGAGTCTTAGCTGTCTACACTGTGGTCTCCAAAGGGGTGGTGACAAAGGTTGTAGATGACTATCTCCAATTGAACCTGAAATTTTTCATACCATATAACAGGTCAAGATGATATAGCAGCAAAGGGATTGAATGTGATGCTTCTGAGCGTGTACCATCCAGACAACCCAGTAAGGAAAGTCCTGAAGCCTTAGGTGCTAAGGGTTCTGTCAGTCCTTCCAGGAATTGCTTCAGCTACAAAGAACTACCTAGCTGAAGGTTTCATTATTCCTTGGGCAGCCTGTAATCAATGATGGTTGAGGTAGGCCTGTAAAGTCCTGATCATTTTGTTCCTATGCTGTAGAGCAGTGATTAAGATCCAGGGCAACCCTTGAGTTTGGCCAATGCTGTCAAGGAACCTGACTTGCTTTCTGTCCAATCTTGCCTTTCTTTCCTCCTTTCCATAGGGGTTGATCACAAGAGTTCTTTCTAATAACTCCCTCTATCCCAGGTTCTATCTCTGGAAATATTTCACAGAAAGCCTAACTGCTCTACCTAGTAGGGTAAGGCCCCTTAAAGAGCAGAACCAGGAGGGGGCTTGGCTCTGGGTCCTATTTAAGCCATTTACCTCATCGTAAATAGCAAGCATAATAACCACCTAAAAGTGCTTAATTATGTGGGTGCATGAACTCACCTGCTAGAGATCCTGATACAGAGATGTGGAATGCAACTGATAGAGCAAAATTTTGAACACATATGACTGGTGATTTTAATGCAGGTGGTTATAAGACTCCACATGAATGACTCTGCTTTGTAATAAACATACTTCAAATACAGAATATTTTCAAAAGCCCAGTGCTACTTAGATAGGAAAGAACCTTTTTTCCTGATTTTTTTCCTTCAAGTTAAGAAGGAAAATATCACTTATTGCTTAATATACAGAGAAGATAAAGCACAAGGAGAAAACACCTAGTGCAGGAATTAGCAATATTAAAAAGCTCTACAGTGTATTGTATTCCATTTCAATCTCTCCACCACTAGATGTTAAGCCTCATGAAGACTGGATTTCTGCTTACTTAATTCACATTTTCCATTTTTGGTGCAGTGTCTGACCTACAGTAAGTGCTCAACTCTTGGTGAATGAATGTTAGTTATTTTTACAATAGATGATAGGAGAGAAGCAGCAGAGATGCACTCCATCATGTACTTTTCCCTCCAACATACAAGAATGCTTAGCCTACCCATCCCCACAGTGAAAAAGGCATTTCAGAGCTGGGCATTGCCAAGACTTACAATGACCTGAATTGAGCGCCACCCCAGCCTTCACACTGACTGTGCAAGAAGCAGATGAACAGAAATAGGAAGAGGTCAATATGCATATTTTGTGAAATAATGTATTTTGATGACAGAGGAAATATAGTAGACTGACAAGGTGATCCATCTCAGAAACAATGGAAAGGAGAGACCAAACAACAGAAAGAAGCAAAAGTTGATAAAAGGAGAGAATAAACCCAGAACATAAGCAATTGCTTAACTAGGAACAAGTATGGGTTTTTATCAACTTGTTAGCAAAGAAAGATTGCAAGTGGTTTCCAATTTCAATTTGCATATAATTTTGAAGACTGTTTACAATTGACTCATATTTAAATTACTAATTATCTAAGTTGAATATGGTTTATTCTCTAGAGTGATTTCAACAAATTTCAACTAACATTTTAATGTTAACAATAGTATTGAGGTTGGGGAGTGAGTTTAGTGGTACCCAGAGTGGGCAGAGTGACAAGTGGGACTAGTTTTGGAATAAATGCCTAAATGTGGCCTGCCACTGTTTTCGATGAGGCACCCATTTAAACAACAACAACAATAAACAAAAACAAAACAAGAGGGAAAAGGATAGTGGGGGCATTGCTGCATTGTCCTAATCTCAATTTTGTTGGTATTTAAATGCTTTGAATTATGCTAAGTAATGAATAATCAAAGACAGCTAACTAAATGAAAGGTTGTCAAAATCATCAGGAAAATGTCTAACCCTTGTGTCAATAGTAGGACTTGATTTTCTGCAAGCATGAAAATGGTATATTACACATATGTGCAATAGTATACATGAGTTCTTATTTAAATATCAGTATATAATGTACATTTTCTAAGTATCTGCTACCTAGATACTTTTAATCATTTTTCTCTTATTTCCTCTTTACAATAATACCACTTGATTTTAGAGAGAGTTGCATTTTTAGGGCTTATATAACCTTCACTTATTTCTTTCCTAAATAAATAGGAGTCATTGTATATCAAGAGACACAGTAATCTAGCCATGTTCTTTTTATTTTAAAGAGACAGAGAGAGGGAGAGAGAGAGAGAGAGAGAGAGAGAGAGAGAGAGAGAGAGAGAGAGAGAGAGAAAGAGAGAATTTTTAATATTTATTTTTTAGTTTTCGGCGGACACAACATCTTTGTTTGTATGTGGTGCTAAGGATCAAACCTGGGCCGCACGCACGCTACCGCTTGAGCCACATCCCCAGCCCTAGCTATGTTCTTAAAACATTACCTTTTACACTGGATTATAGAAATTTCATCTTCAAATGACATTGGAAGTTATATAAGTAAAGAGAATTTTTTTTAGGAAATGAATTAATTAAGAACTTTTCTTCCCATGAGCATTTTTCAGAAAAATGAAAAACATAAGTATTATTTCATCTGATTAATTTTTCTTCAGGTCAGTTGGATTATTTTGTTTTTTGAAGATGCCTGAAACTAGAATTGCAGGTCCTTTTGGGTAGATTTTCATTTGCAAATAATTTGAAATTTGTTTCCTAGGTGACAACTATTCTTCAACAAGGAATTCATGTTTGAAACCTTATTATAGAAACCATGGTAGAGACACAGATTTATTACTACAGGAGAAAAATAGGTTAGCTCATTTTCAAACTGTGATTTTCTTCTGAGATTTAGGGACATGCCTGACCTTTAACGTGTTGTTTCAATTGGAAAATCGTCCTTGTTTGGCACATACAGAGAGGTGACTTTTTGACATATTTAGTTAGAATCACGAAGCCTCTCTCCACAGCTATACACATTTTGTCAAAAATATTTAAATTCTCCATGCAAAGAACAGTGTGAAAGAACAGAAATACTGAAAGGGTGGATGATCACTTGGAAGCAACTCACAGTCTAATGAAGGACATCTATCTAAAGCAGTGCACAGGGCAACATGGGGTAAGAGCTTAAGAGGGTTCCTTAATTATGGAAGGAAGAGATTCCTGGGAGGTTGGTGTGTCCAACAGGCTGCAAGAAATTTTCTCCTCACCAGTGTAAGAGTCCATTCTGTTCAGCAGACATTCGTGTGCAGTCATTGGCAATTCAAACTGGAAATTAAATGAAACTAAGATTTGTAGAGTTCTTTCCATATGGCAGGCACCGTTCTTTGTTCTTAAAATAAGCAGTTTTACTTGAAATTTGGTAGTCTCTATCTCCAGTTTGCAAGTTGGAAAATTAGGGGAGTCAGAAAACTTGAAAAAGATATCCAAGGATAAGAACAAGTAAAGAGCTGGGGATAGAAATCAAATCCAGCTGTCTTTCTCTAAAGCCTTCTTCTATGGACGCCACCATCTCTGTTTTAAAGATGCAGACAGAATGGCCACAGTAATTACAAAAGGTCGTGCTGTGTGCACTATGAGATCAATGTTGAATGTTTGCTGAAGCAGCATCTTCATAATGAAGGTGACTAATATGCGAAGAGAGAAACTGGTGGCAAACTTTGAGAAGTTTGGATTTTATTTTTTAGACAACTAATTTGTAACCATGGATTATTAGTTACATGTTTGAACTTAAGCATTTTTCAAAGAGTGCTGTTTTGAAATAAAACTTTTTTTATTGCATTGAAAATACATAAAGACAATTTCTGAACAAAACTTTAAGTACACGGCAGAGCATTGTAAATTATAAGTACAATATTGTACGGCATGTCTCTTTTCTTCATGTCTACTCATAAGTTTTAAAATCCCTAAACATTCAAAATGCTTTATAGAGTAAAGGTGTCTTAAATATTAATTCAGTCTACCTTTTTCAGGGGAATTTCATGTGAAGCTTTCAATTTTATTAATGTCTACTAGTCAAAGTAGCTGCTTTAAATTTTTTTCTGCCTCTATTTATATAATTCTTTTTCCATAGTGCAGAATCACTTAAGGATTAGAACAGTGAATTTATTTCTATATATAATGTTTTTACTGCAAACTAGATTTTCCTGCTTAGAGATTTGGAATTTAAGTCCAAATTTGTTACTATATGTTAATGACTTCAGGGCTTATGCTGGGTGGTTTCCAAGTTCACACAGGTCATATCTTTAGTTTTTAGTGTATTGGGGATTGAACCTGGGAGTATTCTACTACTGATCTACGTCCACAGAACTTTTTTTTATTTTTGAAAAATCTTGCTAAATTGCCCAGGCTAGACTCTAACTTGCAATCCTCCTGCCTCAGCCTCCCCAATAGCTGGGATTACAGGCAGGAACCACTACACCTGTCAGATCATATTCTTGTGTAATTGCTCTGACCCTGCAGGAACTGACTATCTTCTGCTTCAATTGTTCTGATTTCTTTTCTGAATGGTTGATACCCACGCAGGATTTATTGGTAAATATTTGGAATATTATCCCTCAATACTGATATCCTTCCATCTGTTGCCTGTACTGCCCATTTCATTTTGGCTTAACATGATCATGGCAATTTCAGACATCAGAATTGAATTCAAAGAGGAGGAAAAGGGGGAAGGAAAGCCCATTTCAAGAGAAGAACAAAACCCTTCTTTGAAATCCCTCAGCAGACTTCCCTGTATATCTCAGTGGACAGGACGGTGTCCCATGGCTTTCCTCATCTTGAGAGAAAGCTGAGAAATGCATGAGTAACTTCTCTTTTAGAGAGAGAGACATAGAGAAGGATCCCATATTCAGTCAATCAATAACATCTATGACAAAATTGGAGACAAGCACTTGAAAATGATCAAATACACTTCTGTTCTCTCTCAAGTTCTTTGGGTTGGTGGACAGAAGAAAGCAAGTGCAGGGCACACCATGAGCAATATCTCGAAGTCTAAAGGCAGACAACTGTCCCAACAACTTAATGGGGCTATTTTTGATCCTACTGCACAATTTAATTTTTATTAAATTGTTTTTATTTACTCAAGATTTGAATTCCATAATTATAATTGAGAGCACTTAAGCAATTCTCTCAAAGCATCCTTTTAATTAATTCTCTTCTCTTGTGAGGTGTTGTAAGAAAATTTAATTTTACTTCAATGAGATATACAGATCACTCAGAGTAATCTCATAAGAAAGGGAAAAAAAAGGACTGAGGAGAAAAAGGAAACCAGTAATTTCTAGCTGCCTTGCATGTTATTTCATTTAATCCTCTCAAAATTATATTAGGGGAAGTAATATTGTCCCAGCTTCACAGGTAAGGAAATTGAGACTTGGAAACATTAAGTTGTTCCAAATTACATCAAGAAGAAGGAGGTGAAGAGGGACCTTTTCCCCTCTGCTCTCTCAAGATAGAAGGCATCTTGATGGTGTATCCACATTCCTCCTTCCAGAGAGCACCCAAGTGCTGGTTCAGGATGTCAAGTTCTGAGTCGAAAGCCCAGTCTGTTCCTATAATGACCTGCTCCACTTCCCAGGAATAGTTTCCACCAATGGTAGTTTACACTTTACATACTGAACTGTGGATATCTTGGACATTGGGGGTGTTCTGCCGACTCAGAACTAGATTCCATCTTTAACCATCATTGAACTATCAATTGACCTTGAACACATAACTTAAACATCTCTTCCCTCTACATTATTTTTCATTTTAAAAATGGCATCTAATACACATGTACAGTGCCTTTAGGACGCCAGGTTTCCCTCTAAACCTTTAGACAAACCACTGTGAGGTATGCGTAGTTATTAACCTTGCTTTGCAGATGTGGAAACCACTATGACCACAAGCAATGTCTCTAAAAATCATTCTCACATTTAGTGGTTTAAATCAACAGGTATATATATATTTTCTTGAATGTATAGGTCAGCTCAATTGCCTGGTTGGATTGAAAAGCTTTGCAATTGGCTGGCTGTGGCCCAGTTGAGATGGACCTCACTAAGGCTACTTGGCTCTACTCCATGAATTTCCTTTCTTCCTTCAATACCTAAGGGTTAGCCTGATGCTTTGATCTGTTTTCAGCTGCTATACGAGAACACCATAGACTGGATGATTTATGAACAACAGAAGTTTATTTGGCTCATGGCTGAGAAACCCCCAGATGAAGTACCCACTTCTGGAAAGGGCCTCCATGCTGGGTCATAACATGGGAGAAGGGCAAGTGAGCATCCATTAGGCCGAGAGAGCTATCAAGCCAAATTCATCCTCTTTATCAGGTGCCCACTTCAGCAATATCTAACCCACTCCTGAGATAACAGGTCAATCTACATGTGAGGGCAGAGCTGGCATGACATCATCTCCTCCCAAGGCCCTCCCAATGCTATTACAATGGCAATTACATTTTAGTATAAGTTTTGGAGGGGACACTGGAACCAGAATGCCTGGAAATATTTTCTCTTGTAAATGCGAGGGATGGAAGAGAGGAGCAACTGACAAGTGTTTTCTCAGTTTTCATTGAAAAAAAACCAAAATACATGGTCAGATCCATAGTTTAGAGATAATGAGGATGGTGCATGCCTGTAATCCCAGCAGCTCTGGAGGCTGAGACGGGAGCATCATGAGTTCAAATCCAGCCTCAGCATCAGGGAGGCACTAAGCAACTCAGTGAGAGCCTGTCTCTAAACAAAATACAAAATAGGGCTGGGGATGTGGCTCAGTGGTTGAGTGCCCCTGAGTTCAATCCCCTGTGCCCTACCCCCCAGAAAAGAAAAAGAAGTAATAAAATACACTTCACTGCTTTAATTTGGATGTGGAGGGGGTAGTTGATATTTCTGAGCAATAATCTATCTCATTTAGAAGATTAGCTGTGTTCAGTGAGTAAGACTAAAGCTGGAATATAAATTCTATTTGTATCTTAACTTGTTCTTACCACCCTACCATATTTTATTGCAATTGGAAATTTTTAAAAATTCCATCTATAAGATACTATTGATATCAACTGATGTGATGGGTTGACATCAAGGGATATGAGTGAAGAACATAGTGCCCAGCCCATGATAAATGAAAAAGAAAGCCATCTGAGATTTAGTTCTCTCTCACAGATCTAGATATAAATAATATTTTTAAATATTTCTAATAATATAAATGAAAATGATACAAATTGTCATTGCCTAATAGTGTTCACACTGTGAGTTGCTCATGAATATGGGGAGGATCGATAATGGTGGTCTTCATTTTGCTCATCATAGAGAAGACCACACAGTTTCTCATCAGGCAAGAGGGATGCTGCAGAAGCCCCAGAAACAGTGGGTGAGAGTTCAAGCTCTTAAAATTGTGATCCCTTTCCCTTGTCTTCATTTTAATATGGTTTATTGTGTATTTATTTCGCTTTGGTCACTGGACTTACTTCTGTGCCTATGATGATGAACGAGACACAGTCTTTGACCTCAAGAGATTTATGGCTTAGGGTTTCACTCTCACTAAATCTTTGGATTTTTGAGGGTAAATACTTTGACATGTATATTAATGCGGATGACTGGGATCAGCACAGGGCCAAGGAAAGTCAGGGTTTCGGGAAGTGCACTGGGTTTCGGGAAGTCTTTATGGATGTGCTAATAGTCAAAGTCAGCCATAAAGAATAAAAATATATTCACTAAGACCAACAAACTTAGTTTGGCAAAATATTCAACAGCTTCCCTCTCCTCCACATCTCCCAGCCTCACTTGTCATGCCCCATTGTGTGTCCATCAGCCCTGTCCAATAGGAACACAATGTGAGCACATGCAAGCCAGAAATTGCATGTGAAGCTAGAGAAACCTGAAACATCAGGGAAGAGGAGATAGCATCAGGTGCCAGAGTATGAAGCTACATGGTTCCATTGCTGTTGCTCCTGGTCACAGCAACTATATGCAGCACACTGGATTTTAAAGACTCAGAACCACAAAAAAGAGAAGTAAAGTATCTCATGAGTGACATTTCAAAAAATTATCACATGTGGGAAAAATAATATTCTGAATATATTGGGTTTTGTATAGTCTATTGTTATTAATATAATTTCTCTTTACTTTAATATATGTGACTTTAAATTGTGAATGTGGCTTTGTTCTTGTGCTTATGCTGCATTTCTATTGAACAGCATTCATGGCGATGTAGGGTAGGAGAAGCCAAAGGATGTAGGGAGATACAAGAAAGAAGAGTAAAACTGATTAGATGTGAAAAAACAAAGCCCTGCATAATTATGTCAGAACAAACCTCAATATTATGTATGACTATAATGCATTAATTTAAAAAAAAATCCAGACTTTGAAGACCATAGCTCCCTTAAGCTCCTTAACACAGAACCCACCATCCCAGACACTAGTCATTTTCCTCTTGTTCCTGCAAGTTACAAACCTGTCTTTAATGAACTGGAAGCCAGCCTATCAAATAGAGTCATCATGAAAGGGCTGAGAGTTTCTTTTTTCAGTCTCCTTTTATCCATGTGCTGCTTGACCACTCCTGCTAGCTGTTGCAGCCCAACAGGAGGACACCGGAGCCTTCAATAAGGTAACAAAAATGAACTTTGGTTCATTGGCATTTCTTCTCCCATCTTTCGTTTATCTGACCCTAACTTCATTACAGGAGATTCTCTTTCCCCTTTGGCTGAATGTTTTACAATCAACTCATGCCTTGCTTCCAAGTTTCAATGGATGTTGATTGGCTCTTGATTTAGAGTTGTGTGTCCTAAAATTCTTGTACATAGATTGGTTCACAGGTGGGCACTTATCTCAGAGACACTGGACAATATTTGCCAAGGCTTCTAGGAAATAAAATCCTCTTTCTCTTTCTATGGAATATACTGGAATAGATTCTCTGTGCTGCTGGTTGTACAATAGGAACTTGTCCTTGGCTGCCAGCCACTAGCAGTGATGAGGAAAGAGCCTGCCAAAGCAGGACCAATACTGAAGAAACAGGACCCAGGAACAGCTAAACTGGCTCTCTCCACCCTGGCTTGGGCAGTTCCACACATCCATTTCCTATATTGTTTTAGAAAAGAGGAGACAAATAGTTTGTCTTAGCAATTCTGAGACATTCTTACAGCAGAGGACTTCTGTGTACCAGAACAGTGGTAGGTGTGAGCAGAGCAGAGGAAAAAAGGACACCATTCTCACGATATTCTCTGAAGTAGTTGTATTTGAGCCCAGAGTTTCACACAAATATTTAAAATTAGTTCTGAGAGAGAGGACAGAATTTTGGCTCCCAGCTTCTCTACCGCTTCCTTGTCTTTATTCCATCATTCCTAAATTTTTCTCCTTTTTTTTTTCTCAGTTATACAATGAACACATCCAAGAATTTAACAGTGATATGTGAGTATAGTGATGTCTACATGGGCAATAGTTAGACTATATTAAAAATAATCAGACTGGAACTAGTAGCACAGTATTTGCCTCTAATTCCAGTGACTGGGGAGGTAGAGGTGAGAGGATGGCGAGTTTGAGGCCAGTCTTTGCAGTTTAGTGAGATTTTGTTTCAAAATTAAAAAAAAAATAAGGTAAAAAGGGATGAGGATATAGCTCAGTGGTAGAGTGTCCCTCGTCAATCCCCAGTACTGAAAAAAAATACTCTGAATTAATAATAAATCTTAATAAAATATGTATAAATCTTAATAAAACTTAATTAATGTTATGTTTATTGTTTTTGATGTTATTTAGGTTAGCAAATGTATATTTCATTTGTTTCTTCCTGCATGCCATGTTACTATATCTTATTTATAAGTAAAAATGTAGAGTCATAAAGTTAATCAACTTGCCCAAGATCTTCTAATAGATTATAGAGCCTTGATTTTAACTTGTGTTTTATAATTCCAAATCCCATCCATAGGCTGTAACATCAGGAACTAGAATCACTCATAAACTAAGTTGTTGATTGATCAAAAACAAAACGAAGAAGTGCTTCTCAAGAGGAAGATATATAGAAAATATTGAGTTGAGAAACATGAATATAAAAAAAATATTTTCATCTACTTATAAAGTCTTATTTCCCCATATGTCAAATAGGGAGGTCTATTTTGTAATAAAGAATTCTTCACTCAACATGAATTTTGATATTTGTCTTGATTTCTTTTTCAAGATTTTACAAGACTAAGCTGCTAGCAATCGCAAATTCTTGCCAAAATTTCTTGTTCTTTCCTCTTCTCAAGCACTATGAAGCTGTTCAAAAGCTTCTCTAACTTGGAAACTCTAGAAAAATATTTCACCCTCTTATCAATATTATTTTGTTCCTCTGGAGTCCTTCTCTCTATGTCTGTACTTTCTACAGGCAGCATGTGGCAACATGACCTAAGCACCTTGGTGAATTTCATTCTATTGCAGAACTTCCACCAATACACTCCACAGGGCCTGCACCTCCAGGTAGCTACTCAGGGAGCTGGGTGCTTTTAAAATACTGACACCCTCCACATTAGAAAGTGTCGTTCTCAAGAACCTTCCAGAGGACCAGCAATATGAAAGTACGTCTAAGGAACTATATTGTTTCTCCACTCTTATTCTTTCATTCATGAAAGATTTGCTGTCATTCTGACTGGAGTGAGATGAAATCTTAGAGTAGTTTTGATTCGCATTTCTCTAATTGCTACAGATGAAGAACATTTTTTCATATATTAGTTGATTGATTGTATATCCTCTTTTGAGAAACTGTCTGTTCGTGTCCTTGGCCCATTTATTGATTTTTTTTTTATGTTTAGCTTTTTGAGTTCTTTATAAACTCTAGAGATTAGTGCTCTATCTGATGTGTGAGGGATAAAGATTTGCTCCCAAGATGTAGGCTCTCTATTCACCTCACAGATTTGTTTCTTTTGCTGAGAAGAAGCTTTTTAGTTTGAGTCCATCCCATTTATTCTTGATTTTAATTCTTATGCCAAACGAGTCTTTTGAAGGAAGTTGGGACCTAATCCTACATAAGTGTTGTCGAGGATGTGGGGGAAAAAGTACACTCATACACTACTGGTGGCACTGCAAATTGGTGTAGCCAATATGGAAAGTAATATGGAGATTTCTTGGAAAATTGGGATGGGAACCACCATTTGACCCAGCTATCCCACTCCTCGGTCTATACCCAAAGGATTTTAAAACAGCATACTGCGGGGACACAGCCACATCTGTGTTTATAGCAGCATAATTCACAATAGCTAAACTGTGGAACCAACCTAAATGCCCTTCAATAGATGAATGGATAAAAACATCTATACACATGGCATATATACACAATAGGATATTACTCAGCAATAAAGGGAATAAAATCATGGCATTTGCAGGTAAATGGATGGAGTTAGAGAAGATAAAGCTAAGTGAAGTTAGCCAACCCCCAAAACCAAATGTCAAATGTTTTCTCTGATTTAAAGAGGCTGATTCATAGTGAGGTAGGGAGGGGGAGCATGGGAGGAATAGATGAACTCTAAATAGGACAGAAGGGTTGGAGGGGAAGTGAGGGGTATAGGGTTAGAAATGATGGTGGAATGTAATGGACATTATTATACAAAGTACACGTATGAAGATACAAATTGGTGTGAATATACTTTGTATACAACTATAGATATGAAAAATTGTCTCTATATGTGTAATAAGAATTGTAATGCATTCCATTGTCACATATAAATAAAAATTAATTTAAAAAGTGTATAATAATTGTACTCATTTTCTATGCTTTCTTGTTTCAAAAAATATATTTTCCATAAAATGTGTTAAACCCATCATATAGGATGGTATGTTGTTATTTTAAGTAAACTAATAAATATTTTTTAAATTATAAGTTTAATTCCTAATATGGTTAAATTTTCATAGATGTAATTCCAATTTCAAAAAACTTGCTTGAGGTCCCCAATAATTTTTAAAGAGAGTAAAGAGGGACCTGTGACTAAAATGTTTGCTAGTCATCGCTCTAAACATTTTAAAAATGAAAATCTGCCTGTTTAACCAAATTTTATTCTGTCCTCAGAAAACAGCTATTCAAGAAAAGTGGGCCAAGAGAAAATCTGTGGAAATCCATAAATAAACCCATAAGTTTGACACACACACACACACACACACACACACCATATATATCATGCACATAGTTTTAAAAGGCATTCCAAAACAAAAGTAATTTAGGGGTGTGAAAAACTCCTGTAGGCTCTACTTCACTTCAATTACTTTCTTCAATAATTCAGGAATAATTACTGCAGCACTAAGATCTGCTGAAGCAGAATTTCTCAGGAAGTGTGTTATACAAATCTTGGTGCTCAATATGGTTTGGATCTTGAATGTCCCCTAATGGCCCATATACCAAAGGCTTGGTGGCCAGTCTGAGAGGTAGTAGAACATTTAACAGGTAGAGGCTAGTGGAAGGAAGTTAGGTGATTGGAGTGTTACCGTTCAGATATGAGGTGTTCCCTGTAAAGCTCATATGTCAGGCAATGCAGAAATGTCAGAGGTGAGATGATTGATTATAGGAGCTGTGACCTCATCAGTGCACTAACCTATTTGATGAACTAATAATTTAAATGGAATACTGGGTGATAACTCAAGGCAGGAGGGTTGTGGCTGGAGGAAGTAAGACACTGGGGTTGGGGTATGTCCTTGAGGATTATACCTTGTTCCTGGCTTCTTTCTCAATCTTCCTGCTTCCTGTTCTCCGAGAGCCTAGTGCATTTCACTGCTATCCTTTCCACATGATGTTCTGCCTCAACCTGGGGCCAGAGCAATGGAATCTTCTGACCATGGACTGAGCCTCTGAAATCATGAGCGCAATATAAATTTTTCTCCTCTAAGTTGTTCCTTCCAGGTATTTTGTTCACAATGACAACAAGCTGCCTAATATAAGGGGCACGCCCTTGAAGGGGATGTTGAGACTCCAGCCCCTTTCTGTCTCTCTCCCTTTGCTTCCTGGCCACCAGGAGGTGAGCAAATTTAGTCCACTTCATGCTCCCAGCCATTGTATTATGCCTTGCCCAGGATCCAAAGAAATGGAGCCAGCTGGCCATATACTGAAACCTCTGAAACCACGAGCCAAAATAAACTTTTCTTCCTTATAAGTTGATTATGTCAGGTATTTTATCACAGTGATAGAAAGATGATGAACACAGTGCTATTTAAATCTCTTTTCAGGGTAAATAACATATAATTCTGTTTAGCCTCATCAGAAATGTAAGCACACAGCATAATATTGTTAACTATAATCATAATGATATACAGCAGATCTATCTCTGCAACTTCTTCAGCCTTCATAACCCAAACTCTATACTCTTGAAAAGCAACTAGTTGTTTTTTTTTCTGATGATTTTACTTATTGATTATTGAGCTTGATAATTATAATCATGAATCACAATATTACTTAAATTTTTTTATGTAGAATTACAATATCCATAATGCTTATTGTTAATATAGCATTCTTCAAAATTAATACCTACATTCACAATACTTCTCAAAGTATATATTCAATATCCTTGGTATCCTGTAAGGAGAAAAATCGGAAACATTTTCAGGGAGATATGTGCCAAGCTTTAGTTGGGGCACATATGCTAATGCTTTTATAAAATGACCCACTCCAATTTTCCTTCTTCTGAGCTTATATATGTGCTTTTTAATGTGCCCAGACTAAATTAGGTGCTCATAAAGTATATTTGTTGTCCAAGAGTGGATTTTATATGCCTATGTATTTAGAAATGTCTCTTTCAATATTTTAATAATAACAGAATAAATTGGCTTATCATAAAACTTGTTCTTACAACTTTTAATGATACATAAAGATTCCATCTTAGTTATTATTCTAGGGCAAGATATAGAAATAGATGTATCATTAGTGATACTGGAATTAGCTATAGAACACTGACCATCGTGGGTAGGAGAGATGTGACAGATTCTTTTTCGAGTCCCCACTTAGCATTCACACTTTGCCAACAGTAGCCTTCAGAGGCTTGCTTTTCAAGTTTTAAAAACTCAATTTTGCCATCAGATAATGCTTGGAAATTGGCTTGGATTGGCAAAAATATCGTTGGCTGTCCTAGTTTAAGATGTTTATTAACCCAGTCACACTTATGTAGAAATGGCAGAGTGGATTTCAAAAATGAGCATGTTTAAAGTATTTATTCCAGGTATAGCTAGGTCAGCGGTTCTGAAGTTGTAGGATAAAGAGCTATTTGAGAGAAGGGAGTCTTTCAAAAGCAAGACGAAGGAAGAAAAATTGCAAGCTGATGGAGGTGGTGGGTCAGAGCACTAGAGAAGAACCAAAGGGGGAAAGAGAATTCCTCATGGAGCAAATGTGTGAAAAAATAGAGCAGCGATCTTCTGACATTTTCAGGAAGAGAAAAACAACAAGGACGCATTTGAAGATAAGTAAATGACAAATTTATATATTTCTTATGTCCAAGTTTTCTGCTGTCAACAAAAAAAAATTATTAATAATAAAAAGATTAAGACTACATGAATAGAGGGAAATAATTGGAAGCAGTTATTTGTATCATAGTTATTAGTGTATGTCTTCAAAAGCATGGGTACTTCTTTCGGTTTCCTTCGCTCAGTGGGGTCTGCAGGGCATTTGCTCTAGAGCCCTCAATGCATGCAACTCAATGAGTGAGAAGGTAAATGAGGTCACTGTGCCTTAAGGAGAGAGGGGTGACAGGTCAGCCCTCTCCAAGGAGGCCCTGGGCGTGAACTGCAGCTGGAATGTTTCTTTTCAAAGAGGAACTACATTTTCTCAGACAGGACAATGCCCAGCAGCCTCCATCCCCTGGTGAGGGAGAACTTGACATTCACCACGATTCAGGAATAACCTTTTCTTCCCATGGCACAAATGCAAGCCTAACAGCTGGTGGCATGCTCACCGCCATGCTCTTTAGAACGCTAGTTCCTGGCGTATTTTTCCTTCTGCTGGTCGTTTGACTTTTTCTGTAGGGAACAAAACAGAGCTGGCCCAAGTGTTAATGTCAGATGATGACATTTGGCAGACTAGATCCTATCCCAGTTATCTGACTCTAGAATTGGCAAAGGGTGGGAAAAAAATCCCAGTTAACTAGGATTTATTAAACAACTACGTTGTTGTCCCATTAAAAAGACTTAGGGAGTTTCTATTAACCAGAGATAAATAGGAATCTTTAAAACATTAAATTTCTTAGCTGAGTGTAGTTGTGCGTGTCTGTAATCACAGCAGCTTGAGAGGCTGAGGCAGGAGGATTGCAAGTTCAAAGCCAGCCTCTGCCAACTTAGCAAAACCCTGTTTCAAAAGTAAATTAAATTTCTTTGGAATGTAGTTCATAATATAAATACGAGGAGACTTCTATAGTAGAGGGCAGAGGTATCTTTCATACCAAATAAGAAATAAAATATAAATCATTACAATTAATTTGCCACAAGTCATCTCTCATGCTTCTCTTCCATAATGTACAGATATCCAAACCTCTCTATTGCCATGTTTAGGATACACCAGCTACACTGTCACCCCTCTCCACACCACTTGGCAATCCAAGCCAATTTCCAAATATCCTGATGGCAGATTTGAGTTTTAAAAATTAAAGTGCAAACCTTTAAATGCCTACTGTTGGCAAAAATGTGAATGCTAAATGGAAAAAGTCCTTTTTGAATATAAGGTAATATTCACAGGTTCCAGATATTAGGACACAAACATTGCCAGGAAAGCTTGCCACATGATTACTTACAATTTATTCGTGAAAGGAAGACTATTCAACAATAAAAAAGAACAAATCATCCACAGATCCTTCTGGAAAGACAGATGGATCTCATAAGCATACTGTTAAGCAAAAGAAAGTGACCATCAAAAGGTATGTAGTACATTATTCTATTTATATGGAGTTCAAGATGAAGTTGAATTTACCAGGAGTGAAAAAAGTCATACTAATGACACCTTTGGTCTTGAAAGTAACTGAGAGGGGGACTTGGGAACGTTTATGGAGTAAAGGGAATATTCTAGAACTTTGCCTGATGTATGATTCCATGTGGTATTCTACTGTATGTAATCAGAGTTTTTTTAAAAAAATCTATTCACTTTTTTAAAGGATTTTAATGTTTTTATTAGTGCATTGTAGTTATACATAATTGAATTTATTTTTATATAACTATTATGGTTTAGATATTGGGTATCCTCCAAAGCTCATATGTAAAACAATCCAAGAACATTCATAGGTGAAATGATTGGGTTATGAGAGGAGGGTTATTGGGGTATATGTTTTGTATCTGGTGAGTGGAATCTGTTTTATAATCACCACGTGAGCTGCTACCCTCCGCCACACTCTTCTGCCACGATGTTCAGCCTCACCTCAAGCCCCAAGGAATGGAGCCAGTTATCTGTGGACTGAGATCTCTGAAACCATGAGCCCCTAAATAAACTTTTCCTCCTCTGGAATTGTTCTTGTCAGGTCTTTTACTCACAAAAGTGAAAAGGCTGACTAAAACAATGATCATACATGCATGTAATATAATTTGCTCCACTTCAGTACTTCTTTTTGCCCTCCCCTTCTCTCTCCCCATGACCCCTTCCTCTACGCTACTAGTCTTCCTTGTATTATTTATTGATTGTTTTTAAAAGTCAGTGTTTTATAGATACACATAAAGGTAAAATTCACTGTGATATATTCATATATGTACATTGCATTATGTGGTCAATTTCATTTCACTGTTCTTCCTTTTAAGCATTCCTTTTTCCTCCCCTCAATCCATCCCCTTTTCCTCCCCTCAACTCTGTTCTTCTACTCCACCGATCTCTCTTTTTCATTAGGTCTGTCACCCTTTTTCTTCCTTATTTTGCTCTAGCTTCCGCATAGGAGAGAAAACATTTGACCCCAGCCTTTCTGAGTCTGGCTTATTTCACTTAGCATGATGATTTATACTTCTATCTATTTTCCAGGAAATGCCATGATTTCATTCTATTTTATGGCCAAATAAAACTCCATTGTGTATATATGTCACATGTCTGTATCCATTCGTCTGAGCTAGTTCCACAGATTGGTTATTATGAAAGATTCACTTTTTTTTTGAGTTGCGTTTCATAGTTCTTCTCTTTCCTTTACTTCAATAATTTAACCTTACCATGTTCCACACTGAATTCTTTATTTTAATTTTTTCATAAATTCACTTTTTAAAATTCACTCCTGGGATTCCTAATTTTAATAATAACACCGCATTTACTTAGTTTATGTGGAGATATGACTCTGAATTCTTGATTAACCCCTGTCAGTGTCCCTAAAATCAGCAGGCTCCATAATTTGCCTGAAGGACACACTGAACTTAGGAAAGCTATTATGCTAATGGTTATGGTTTATTACAATGATGTGATATGTATTAAATCAACAAAAGGATATGTGCATTAGGGAAGTCCAGAAGTAACCAGATGCGATGTTTTAAGTGTTCTCCCAATGAAATGGTGGCCATAAGGGCCTAATTCTCCTGACCGTAGGTGACAACAGTGTGCACGGTGTTGCTCTCCACTGAAGCTCATCTGAGACATGGTGCACAGGGTTCTTGGGGGTTATACCTGTAAGCTTAGAGTCCAGAACTCTCACCCCTGTATTCCTCTAACCTGAACAAACAGGTCTTTATCATAAGGCCTCAAGCATATAAAAACATTCTTAGGAAGAATATTCTAAGGGTTCAGAAGTTACCTCCCAGGACCTGGCTGAAGGCCAGCATTGAAGATACATTTTTCCTTGGAATGTACAGAGGTTGAGCAACTCAGGCCTGTGTTCACTCTTTCCATGTCCATTTTGACAATGATATTTGATTCGATTCAAGAATATAGAATTTTGCCTTTGCTATATCTCTTAGATTCAGCTTCTCTAGTGTCCTGGTGCCTTCATTACCCCCAACCCTCACTGTTATTTATCTTCTACATCCTCATAGAAACCAAACTGACTCTGTCCCATTTTCCTACTCACCCAATAGGTTCTTTCACATTCTTGCTAGAATCACCTAAAAATCAAATTTGATGTCATTGCTCTTCTTAAAAGTCTACTTTATAAGAAACTATCTGAATGTCCACAAAGTATATTATGTATTTTTTTTTTCTGGTGGTATTAAGGATTTACTCCAGGACCACTCTACCTCTGACCTACCTCCCCAGCCTTTTTTATTTGCTATTTTGAGACAGGGGGTTGCTAAATTGCTGAAGCCTGCCTCAAAATAGATCTTCTTGCTTCAGCCTCCCAAGTAGCAGGATAATAGGCATGTATCACTGTGCCTGGTTTATGTATCTTTTAAAAAGAAATAATCTGGAACTCTGCTCATTAATCTGGAAAGAAATATTCAAAGTATTTTTAAGTAGAAAAAGCAAACAACAAAACTCTATATGCAATCTATTCTTGTGCATATACGTGTGTATTCATACAAAAAAATCTTGGAAAAGTTGTAATTACCAGTACTTATCTCAGGGAGCTTTAGAAAATTGAATTTTATGTTTTACAGGCATATCTTATGAAGGTTTGAATGCTGTTTTTCAATGAGCATGTAGTAATTAATAAAAGACAATAAAGTTATTAAAGCTGCATATTATAGCTCTCAAGTTTTGAAGAAGTTTGAACTGCCTTAGTGTGAACTGAAACTTCACAAGTATCTCCTCCTGACATTTTTGTTTGTTTGTTTTTGGTACTGGGGATTGAACCCAGGGGAACTTAACCATTGAGCCACATCCTGAACCCTTTTTATTTTGAGTCAGGGTCTTGCTAAGTTGCTTAGGGCCTTGCTAAGTTGCTGAGGTTGGCTTTGAACTCCCAATCCTCCTGCCTCAGCTTCTTGAGCTGCTGGGATTACAGGAATAAACTCCACCTGTTACTTCTTTTGTGTAGCTTTAAACCACAAACCCTCTTGGAGTCATACTGATTTCACTGAAATCTCTGGGACTCCTCTGCTGGGCAGGTCTGGATGGCTTTATATTCATACTTTTTTATCGTTTTTTTTTTGTTGTTGTTGTTTTGTTTCATGTAACATTAGGATGCATTCTGACATAATTATAACATCATGGACTATAATTTGCTCTAATTCAGTCCCCAGGACTTCCCTTTTCCTTCCCTTCTTCCCTCCCTCTGTTACCTTCCCTCTACTGTACTGAACTTTCAGCTATTAGATTTTTTGAACAAAAAAAATATAGTTAGTGTTTTGTGGATATACACGATGGTAAGATTCACTGTGAAATGTACATAGGAAAAGTTAGAATCATATCATTGTTCTCCCTTACCTTGCTCCTCCTCCCTCCCTCTCAATCCCTTTCATATAGTCCACCAATCTTTTCTATTTTGATGGAAGCTCCCCACCTCTTGCCTTTTGTTCTCTCTCTCTCTCTCTCTCTCTCTCTCTCTCTCTCTCTCTCACCCCTTATTTTGGACTAGCTTCTGCATATTAAAGAAAACATTCAACCCCTGACTTTTGGAGTCTGGTTTATTTCACTCAGCATGATAGTCTCCAGTTCTATCCATTTACCAAAAAATGCCACAGAGTCATTCTTCTTTATAGGTAATACTCCCCTGTGAATATATAACACATTTTCTTTATCCACTCATCTGTTGGAGGTGCTAGGTAAGTTCCATAGACTGGCTATTGTGAATTTTGCTGCTACAGACATTGATATGGCTGTACTCCTACATTCATGCTTATTTTAAGGTTTTTTAAATATATGGAGGAATGAAATAGCTGAATCACATGGTGATTCCATTCCTATTTTTTTGAGGAATCTCCATACTGCTTTCCAAAGTGGTTGCACTGATTTGCAGTCCCACCAGCAATGTATGAGTTTTTTTTTTTTTTTTTTTTTTTTTTTTTACCTAATCCTTGTTCTTTGTTTGCAAATGGTCTAGGAATCTTTAAAACCAGATGCAATGTTACCTCCTCTGAGAGTGCTTTCTTAACATTCCAGGCAGAATTAGACTCTGCTTAGTGGTACCACAGCACTCTGTCAACATTTGTTTTGTAGAATCTAGTATATGAAATTTAACAATTAATTTTTTTGCTGGATTCTGAATCTTTGAGGTCAAGGCCATTTTTATGCATGTCTGCATTTCAGTGCTTTATATAATGCCTGAAAAAAAACCATGGCTCAATATTTTGAAAAAAGTATTTAAGAGTAATCTCTTTATACGAAGACATGTAAAAATCAATTGTCCTATTTTCCTCCGGCTATTATAGTTTATAGATTTTAACTCCTTCTTATGTTAAAAATGTTCTTCCTTCTGCTTAGAGAACAAGTTTTAGTAGGTTGTGCATACTTGATTTATGCTTTCAGATGTTGTCATTACTTGGAATACTTGATTCAATTTTGAATTTCAATGGCATTTATGTCTAGGTCTCTTGTATTCAAATGTGTGTTAAAATCAAATATTTCTTAAAATTTTTATCCAACTTTTGTTCATAAATTGATGAAGAATGAATAAAATTTTCAGGAGAAACAATGTAATATCATATATTTTTTTTGGTCCTTGTTGGTGGATAAAAGCAACCTGAATTACCTGCTTTGCCCACCCCTTTCTTTTCAGTACAATTGTTTCTAGAACAACTTGGTAGGAAGTGCCACCTACCTACATATCCTAGTCACCAAGTCATGTTCAAGGATAAGGGCTGTTGTTAGGTACAGGGGTTTGACTGATAGCATTCATCTGGATGATGAAGGGTCTTGGCTAGGAATAAATCTATTAGAATAAGGAAGAATCAGCTAGGAAACTTAGAGAAATGTTCCAGATTTCAGTATCAGATTTAGTGAAAGGTGAGAGAGACATACTGGAATTGAATGTTTGAGTACTCACAACTATCCTTTTGAAAATATCTTATATACACACATATATGTACATATAATCTATTATACATGTAACTAGAGATATAATTTGCATATGTATTAGATGTCTATATATACAATTTGCTAATGCATAATAGTTAATTGTATGTGTCAACTTGACTGAGCAATGGAGTGCTTTGATATTTAGTCAAACCTTCTAGATATTCCTGGTTTCTGATGACATTGATATTTGTATTGGTAGTTTGATTAAAGCAGATTTCCCTCTTTAATCCTGAAGGCCTGAATAAAATAAAAAGACTGATTCTTACCAAAGTAAAAGAAAATTCCTCCTAAGGACTTCCTTCAAACCAGGACGTCATGATTTTCTTGCCTTTGGACTCAAACTGAGACATTAACTCTTTCTGGGTCTGGATATGCAGTCTGCAAGACTCAGACGGGAACTCGCTGTCAGTTCTCCTGGTTGTCAGCTTCTCTTATTTGAACTGAAAATGCAGCTGAGTCTGCAGCTTATCAACTCTCCCTGTACCTTGCTTCTGCCATGTTCTCCTTATGTTTCTAGATTACATATAAGTTCCACATGAATTGGTTGAACACAGACTTGTATAAACTCACTTTCTTGAACTGCATTTTTACAGTGAAAAGAACATTTCTCTATATATGTATTACATATTTCAAACTGTTTGAATTTTATACATAAATATAGGTTTAATATTCCTTAGGATTTCAAATATTTTTAGATTTTGGAATATTGCATATACATAATGAGATATCGTTTTTTGTTTTTTTTTCATATTAGGGATTGAACCCAGGGTCACTTAACCACTGAGCCACACATCCTTAGCTCCTTTTATAAAAAATATTTTTAAATTTATATGTAAGATCTTGCTAAGTTGCTTTGCGTTTCACTAAGGCTGGCTTTGAACTTGTGAACCTTCTGCCTCAGCCTCCCTAGTTGCTGGGATTATGGGGTATGCCACTATGCCCAGCCATAATGAAATATCTTGGGGAAGGAACAAACTAACTTTTTTTTTTTTTTTTTTTTTTTTTTTTTTTTTTTTTAGCTTTGGAAGTCAACCTATCAGGTTCAGATTCTTGTCACTTTCCATGATGACAAGACAGTGTGGACATGTACCCATATTTGACTATTTCTTGACTCTACATTGTGTGTCAATGTTCTGCGTAATTGCTCAATGGAACTTTTTGTTAATTTGTTTCTTGTAAACCTTATGCCTGCAGCTTGAAGGTAGTTTCACACAAATTTTTAGTGTGTCTCTTTCAATTGTGACCCATCACACAAGGTCAGTTGTAGACTTTTATAACCATGGAATTGTGTCAACATTCAAAAAGTTTTGGTGATTTTGTACCATTTTGGATTTGCAGGGAAGGTATGCTCAACCTGCACTAGTTGGATATAAAGGTAGATTATCTCAACTTTTTTGAATTCTGTGTTTTTATAGAAAACATTTTTTCAGTGTTTCAATATTTATTTTTAAGTATGTCTACTTTAAAGTTTGCCTGGAATACACCTCATACAAGATTTTTGTCATTTCAAGTTTTATAATAAAAGTATTGAAAAGCTGCCAGTTGAGACATGTTGACAGAAAAAATGTGTCATCTGTCCTTCAAACCTTAAATTAATGGTATATATTTCAAGCACAGGTGTCAATAGGAGTACAGAAGGTCAACCAAAATAACCATTTCCCACCTTGAAAAAACTGTTAATAATAAATCAGAACAAGGGATAAGGTGGAACAATGAAAAAAACACAGAAAAAAGAAAGTAGAAATACTCTGAATTATTATTCTTCAGACAATGGAGTTATATTTTATCATTTGGGATCCTGAGATGTGTGCCCAATCCAATATCAGAGTACATAATAAAATATTTGAGCCAGTCTCAAAATGACCTTTCCCATTTCTTTTTCTTTCTTTGTTTTCATGTTCATTTGCCACATTTCCCTTCTGCCCCATCATCTTGCACCTCGTCCTTGCTCATGGCATTTTTCTGTTTCCTAGTTCTTAGTCTCTCAAGAGAAAGGCTTGTATTCCATTCCCATTTTCCTGAACATTCTTGCTCTTCTTAACTTTTGAAATCACATGCTTGCTATGTGCAAGATGCTCTTCTAAGTGTTTTATGCATGCAATTTATTCAAAGCAACCCTCCAAGACAGATGCTATATCACACTAAAGATGAGTACGTTGAGACGCAGGTAAGTGTGTGTCCAAATGCCACATGGAAAGAAATCAGCTTTGGAAGTCAAGCTATCAGGTTCAGACTCTTGTCATTTCCCATGATGACAAGAGAGAGTGGACATGTACCCGTATTTGACTATTTCTTTTTCTTTTTTTTTATTGTTGGTTGTTCAAAACATTACATAGTTCTTGATATATCATATTTCACATTTTGATTCAAGCGGGTTATGAACTCCCATTTTACCCCGTATACAGCTTGCAGAATCACATCAGTTACACTTCATTGCTTTACATATTGATATATTCATGTCTGTTGTATTCTGCTGCCTTTCCTATCCTCTACTATCCCCCCTCCCCTCCCCTCCCCTCCCCTCTTCTCTCTCTACCCCCACTACTGTAATTCATTCCTCCCCCTTGTATTGTTTTTCCCTTTCCCCTCACTTCCTCTGGTATGTAATTTTGTATAACCCTGAGGGTCTCCTTCCATTTCCATGCAATTTCCCTTCTCTCTCCCTTTCCCTCCCACCTCTCATCCTTGTTTAATGTTGGTCTTCTTCTCGTACTCTTCTTCCCTAGTCTGTTCTTAGTTACTCTCCTTATATCAAAGAAGACATTTGGCATTTGTTTTTTAGGGCTTGGCTAGCTTCGCTTAGCATAATCTGCTCTAATGCCATCCATTTCCCTCCAAATTCTATGATTTTGTCATTTTTTAATGCAGAGTAATACTCCATTGTGTATAAATGCCACATTTTTTTTATCCATTCGTCTATTGAAGGGCATCTAGGTTGGTTCCACAGTCTTGCTATTGTGAATTGTGCTGCTATGAACATCGATGTAGCAGTGTCCCTGTAGCATGCTCTTTTTAGGTCTTTAGGGAATAGACCGAGAAGGGGAATAGCTGGGTCAAATGGTGGTTCCATTCCCAGCTTTCCAAGAAATCTCCATACTGCTTTCCAAATTGGCTGCACCAATTTGCAGTCCCACCAACAATGTACAAGTGTACCCTTTTCCCCACAACCTCGCCAGCACTTATTGTTGTCTGACTTCATAATGGCTGCCAATCTTCCTGGAGTGAGATGGTATCTTAGGGTGGTTTTGATTTGCATTTCTCTGACTGCTAGCGATGGTGAGCATTTTTTCATGTACTTATTGATTGATTGTATGTCCTCCTCTGAGAAGTGTCTATTCAAGTCCTTGGCCCATTTGTTGATTGGGTTATTTGTTATCTTATTGTCTAATTTTCTGAGTTCTTTATATATTCTGGATATTAGAGCTCTATCTGAAGTGTGAGGAGTAAGATTTGTTCACATGATGTAGGCTCCCTATTTACCTCTCTTATTGTTTCTTTTGCTGAGAAAAAACTTTTTAGTTTGAGTAAGTCCCATTTGTTGATTCTAGATGTTAACTCTTGTGCTATGGGTGTCCTATTGAGGAATTTGGAGCCCGACCCCACAGCATGTAAGTTGTAGCCAACTTTTTCTTCTATCAGATGCCGTGTCTCTGATTTGATATCAAGCTCCTTGATCCATTTTGAGTTAACTTTTGTGCTTGGCGAGAGAAAGGGATTCAGTTTCATTTTGTTGCATATGGATTTCCAGTTTTCCCAGCACCATTTGTTGAGATGCTATCCTTCCTCCATTGCATGCTTTTAGCCCCTTTATCAAATATAAGAAAGTTGTAGTTTTGTGGGTTGGTTTCTGTGTCCTCTATTCTGTACCATTGGTCCACCCACCTGTTTTGGTACCAGTACCATGCTGTTTTTCTTACTATTGCTCTGTAGTATAGTTTGAAATCTGGAATCACTATACCACCTGGTTCACACTTCCTGCTTAGTATTGTTTTTGCTATTCTGGGTCTTTTATTTTTCCATATGAATTTCATGATTGCTTTCTCTATTTCTACAAGAAATGCCGTTGGGATTTTGATTGGCATTGCATTAAACCTATAGAGAACTTTTGGTAATATCGCCATTTTGATGATGTTAGTTCTGCCTATCCATGAACAGGGTATATTTTTCATTCTTCTAAGGTCTTCTTCAATTTCTCTTTTTAGGGTTCTGTAGTTTTCATTGTATAAGTCTTTCACTTCTTTTGTTAGGTTAATTCCAAGTATTTTATTCTTTTTGAGGATATTGTGAACGGAGTGGTTGTCCTTGTTTCCATTTCAGAGGATTTGTCACTGATATACAGGAATGCCTTTGATTTATGCGTGTTGATTTTATAACCTGCCACTTTGCTGAATTCATTTATTAGCTCTAATAGTTTCTTTGTAGACCCTTTTGGGTCTGCTAGGTATAGAATCATGTCATCTGCAAATAGTGATAATTTAAGTTCTTCTTTTCCTATTTTTATGCCTTTAATTTCTTTCATCTGTCTAATTGCTCTGGCCAGTGTTTCGAGAACTATGTTGAACAGAAGTGGTGAAAGAGGGCATCCCTGTCTTGTTCCAGATCTTAGAGGGAATGCCTTCAATTTTTCTCCATTCAGAATGATGCTAGCCTGAGGCTTAGCATAAATTGCTTTTACAATGTTGAGGTATGTTCCTGTTATCCCTAGTTTTTCAAGAGTTTTGAACATAAAGGGATGTTGTACTTTGTCGAATGCTTTTTCTGCATCTATCGAGATGATCATATGGTTCTTATTTTTAAGTCTATTGATGTGGTGAATAACATTTATTGATTTCCGTATATTGAACCAGCCTTGCATCCCAGGGATGAATCCTACTTGATCATGGTGCACAATTTTTTTGATATGTTTTTGTATCCGATTCGCCAGAATTTTATTGAGGATTTTTGCATCTAGGTTCATTAGAGATATTGGTCTGTAGTTTTCTTTCTTTGAAGTGTCTTTGTCTGGTTTCGGAATCAGGGTGATGTTGGCCTCGTAGAATGAATTTGGAAGTTCTCCCTCTTTTTCTATTTCCTGAAATAGCTTGAAAAGTATTGGTGTTAATTCCTCTTTAAAGGTTTTGTAAAACTCTGCTGTATACCCATCCAGTCCTGGGCTTTTCTTAGATGGTAATCTTTTGATGGTTTCTTCTATTTCCTCAATTGATATTGGTCTGTTTAGGTTGTCTATATCCTCCTGACTCAATCTGGGCAGATTATATGACTTAAGAAATTTATCTATGCCTTCACTATCTTCTATTTTATTGGAGTATAAGGATTCAAAATAATTTCTGATTATCTTCTGTATTTCTGAAGTGTCTATTGTGATCTTGCCTTTTTCATCCCGTATGCTAGTAATTTGAGTTCTCTCTCTTCTTCTCTTCACTAGCATGGCTAAGGGTCTGTCAATTTTATTTATTTTTTCAAAGAACCAACTTTTAGTTTTGTCAATTTTTTCAATTGTTTCTTTTGTTTCAATTTCATTAATTTCAGCTCTGATTTTAATTATTTCTTGCCTTCTACTTCTTTTGCTGTTGTTTTGCTCTTCTTTTTCTAGGATTTTGAGATGAAGTATGAGATCATTTATTTGTTGGTTTTTTCTTTTTTTGAGGAATGCACTCCAAGCAATGAATTTTCCTCTTAGAACTGCTTTCAATGTGTCCCATAGATTCCGATATGTTGTGTCCGTGTTTTCATTTAACTCTAAGAATTTTTTAATTTCCTCCTTGATGTCTTCTAAAACCCATTGATCATTCAGTAACCTATTGTTTATTCTCCAAGTGATGCATGATTTTTCCTTCCTTCTTTTATCGTTGATTTTCAGTTTCATTCCATTATGATAAGATAAGATGCATGGTATTATCTCTACCCCTTTGTATTGTCTAAGAGTTGCCCTGTGACATAATATATGATCTATTTTTGAGAAGGATCCATGTGCTGCTGAGAAAAAAGTGTAGCTACTTGATGTTGGGTGGTATATTCTATATATGTCAATTAAGTCTAGGTTGTTAATTGTATTATTGAGTTCTATAGTTTCCTTATTCAACTTTTGTTTGGAAGATCTGTCCAGTGGTGAGAGAGGTGTGTTGAAGTCTCCCATGATTATTGTATGGTGGTCTATTAGACTCTTGAACTTGAGAAGAGTTTGCTTGATGAACATAGCAGCCCCGTTGTTTGGGGCATATATATTTGTGATTGTTATGTCTTGTTGGTGTATGGTTCCCTTGAGCAGTATGTAGTGTCCCTCTTTATCCCTTTTGATTAACTTTGGCTTGAAGTCTATTTTATTTGATATGAGTATGGACACTCCTGCTTGTTTCCGCAGTCCATATGAGTGATATGATTTTTCCCAACCTTTCACCTTCAGTCTATGTATATCTTTTCCTATCAAATGCGTCTCCTGCAGGCAGCATATTGTTGGGTCTTGTTTTGTGATCCATTCTACTAGCCTGTGACTCTTAATTGGTGAGTTTAAGCTATTAACATTTAGGGTTATTATTGAGATATGGTTTGTTCTTCCAGCCCATAATTTGTTTATTAATGCTATTAAACCTGATTTGTTTTCCTCTTTGATTATTTTCCCCCCTTTACTGTCCTACCTCCCACTGTTGGTTTTCATTGGTGTTTTCCATTTCCTCTTCCTGTAGTGTTTTGCCAAGGATTTTTTGAAGAGATGGTTTTCTAGCTGCAAATTCTTTTAACTTTTGTTTGTCGTGGAATGTTTTAATTTCATCTTCCATCCTGAAGCTTAATTTCGCCGGATACACGATTCTTGGTTGGAACCCATTTTCTTTTAGCATTTGAAATATGTTATTCCAGGATCTTCTAGCTTTTAGAGTCTGTGTTGAGAGATCAGCTCTTATCCTGATTGGTTTACCCCTAAATGTAATCTGCTTCCTTTCTCTTGTAGCTTTTAAAATTCTCTCCTTATAATGTATGTTGGACATCTTCATTATAATGTGTCTAGGTGTGGATCTCTTATGATTTTGCACATTCGGCATCCTGTAGGCTTCTAGGATTTGGGATTCTGTCTCATTCTTCAAATCTGGGAAGTTTTCTCGTATTATTTCACTGAATAGATTGTTTATTCCTTTGGTTTGGAGCTCTGTGCCTTCCTGTATCCCAATGACTCTTAAGTTTGGTCTTTTGATATTATCCCATAGTTCTTGGATGTTCTTCTCATGGTTTCTTAGCAGACTTGCTGAGCTGTCTATGTTATTTTCAAGTTGAAATACTCTGTCTTCATTGTCTGATGTTCTATCTTCTAAGTGATCCACTCTGCTGGTAGTATTCTCAATTGAATTTTTAAGTTGGTTTATTGTTTCCTGCATTTCTAGGATTTCTATTTGTTTGTTTTTTATTACCTCTATGTCCCTGTGAAATTGATCTTTTACTTCCTGGATTTGTTTGTCAATGTGATCTTTCATTGTCTGATTTTGCTGTCTCATGTCTTCCTTGAGACTCCAGATCATCTGAAGCATGTATATCCTGACCTCTCTATCTGACATTCCATCTGTTGCAGTTATTACCTCTTCTAAAGTTGAGTTGACCTGCATTGCCTGTGGTCCTTTCTTTCCTTGTCTTTTCATACTGCTGCCGTTTCTTTCTGCTTGGTGAAACTGTTGTGTTTTTGAAATTTTCCCTCTATTTATTTATATTGCTCTTGTATAGTTGAAAAATCACCCTTGCAGGGCAGGTAGTGGCTGTGATCCTCCTCCAATTGGTGTGATCCCTCTACCACGCTGGCAGGCCCTAGGTCTGCTCTGCTGGTCGGTCAAAGGTCCGCCTACCGAGCAGGTGCGAGGGGCACCTGTGTCACTCCGCAGGTTGCTGGGCCTCACCTCTCGATGGGTCGCAGGTTCCCCTAGCTTGCAGGCACTGGGGGAGGGGCCGGCTCTGCCCCTCAGCAGGCCGCTGGGCCGATCTGCCGGTGGTCACAGTCCCGCCTACCTTGCAGACACTGGGAGAGGGGATTGACTATTTCTTGACTCCACATTGCGGGTCAATGTCCTGCATATTCACTCAATGAAACATCAATTTTACAACGAGCATAGTGCTCAAGAAGTAACAGGCAGGGCTTGGGCTGCTGACTTCTCTCTAGTATTGTATTTAGTACTTCAATTGATTCTGTGAGGAAAAAGAAGTACCTGGAAATTTTTAATTTGCTAACATCATGTAACTTATAAGTGGATTCACACTCACATATAGTTGAATTCTAAATTTTACTTTTAAGCTCTACTCTGTAAAATCAAAACACCTTTGTGTTTGAAAATCCAACTATCCATGTATACCAATCTGTTTTTCCTTCTCAGTAATATCAGAGACAAAGGCTTTTCTGCTTGAAACCTTTCCCTCTTGACTGATTTCACTGCCAAGTCTTTAGCCATTCACTCTAACTTTATACTTATTGTACTTATACCTTCCTTCTAAAGCACAACTCCCAGCTAAGTTTTCCATCTTTTATCATTTATTTATTAAGTCACCAAATAGTTATTTAAGAATATTATACTCTAACTGAACATTGAGAATATAAACATGAATAAAACAGATGTGGCTCTTCCCTTAAAAGAGAATAACAATGGGAAGTAAAATGATGTGTATTTTTTATTATGCACAATAAAAGATCCAAATAGTTTCAGTAACTTTCATATCATTTTTTCCTTCCTTTATTTCTTGCAACTTTACTGTTTATTTTATTGCTTTTATTTTATGCAAACTATTTACTGTAACTTATAAATATGTCCAGATCTCTCTGAAGTATAAAGGCAAACAAGCATATACAAATATCCCTTCAATTATGATTAATGCTGGTTCTTTTCCTCTCTCCTTTATATCAACAAATATTTTCAACAACACACTAAATCCCTTAACTTCTTTATCATCCATGCACTCTCGATTCCTGTAGAGATTTGCTTTCCATTACAACTACTCTATTACCATTTTAGGATGACTTTGAATTTGTGCAAGTCTCTTGAAAATATTGCCATAAGCAATTCAGTTTCCATTTTGAATATATGTGTAATGTATGTTTTACATAGTGTAGGACTCCAAATAAAGCTTTTATCCCCAAGGATCAACTGTATTTCCTTTTGTTAGCATAAAAATTCTAACATTGTTTGCAACTTTTGCTCTTAAAATTCTGGACTTAATGCACTAGTCAAAGTAAAATAACTACCTACTATCTTAAGTACAATTTTCCAGTATCTTGTACTGCTATTAATTTTTAATACTCTTTTTAATGTTCTTAGATATTCAGTTTTTATTTTCTGTATGTATTATACACTGTGTGCTTTTCAGAATGTAAACAACCTCCAAAAATAGAAGTCCTGAGAAATTTCTCTCTACCTGATCTTCCTCCACCATCTGACATAATCCATGACCTTAGTTATGTCCTGTTACCAATTGGTTCTAGTAGTTGCTTGGCTCAGGCAAGAAGGACAAAGAAGCTTGATGGAAGAGAGGAAAGTGAACCAAGGCACAATTAGTGTGCCATTTTTGCAGAATTCTCTTCTTCAGAAAAATCACAATTTCTGATGATGTTACCACATTGCGTATATATATATATATATATATATATATATATATATATATATAGCATATCTTTTGTTAGCTACTAATTCTATGTCCCACTATGTCATGTACTGTCATATTTAAGCCTCACAGTGAGAAGGTGGATATTTTCCTTTTAATAACTAAGGAAACCAAGATTAGGATGACTTAAATAATTTGCTCAATTTTGCACACCATGGAAAGTGGTGTCTATGACATTTCAGCCATTTTGGTGTGATTCCAGTTGCCACAATGTAAGTGCTATGATATCTCCCCTCCATTTGTAAAATAAATGAAAGCAGAAAGGAAGAAATAAATGGCTAAATAAGAACATGGAATGTGATTTCTTACAAGCCATCTTGACATAGTTGACATTACTTACCACCCACAGTTGCCTTTGGCTTCTCCTCTTTCAAATTCTCTATTTGCCAACTCATTTAGCTTTACCTATCTCATTTCTCACATTTACCTGCCTCATGGCATGCAGTGGACTCTGCCTTGTTTGCATGCCACTTGTAGGACTGAAACACCATCTGCACTATTTCTAATCTCAGTGTCATCCAAACTGCCTTTTACTAGGTTACAGGTTAGTTTTCTGCTTCTTCAACAACATAACTTATGCTACTTCCATGATTCAAAATAGTCAACAACTCTCCATGATCTGTGGGATAGAGTTCAACCTTTTTGCCTGGAATGTGTGTTTCTTTGTGGTGAGATTGTGCTCCATAGTTCAGTTTCATTGGTCTCTTCTCTGCATGATTCCCCCCAAGCAAAATTATTCACAGTTTCATAGAGATCCTCCAGTACCTCCTCTCTCTGCCTTTTCTTATTCTGTTTCTTTTACCTTTACTCGCCTATATTTCCTTCAAGGCCCAGTTCTTAAATGTGACATTGCCCATAGGAGTCTCTCTCACCATCCCTCACTTCTGTCCAGCAGTGAACTTGCCTATCATTTTGTCCCCTAGTAGCAAAATCATGTTGACTCATTTTTCTTGATGTTGATGGAAAACTGCTTTATCTCTTTCATTCACATAAGATAGCTTGTTGTGTGTGTGATTTATATAAAAATTTAAATAAAAATTATGGTCTTAGATATAATCATAAATTCCTAACTTTTTCAGCTTATAGAAATTCAGATTTCCTTGGTAGCAAAAATATACAGATAAAAAAAAGATTATTTAAGAAAACAAAGCCTAGGGGAAATCGGGTACCTTTTTCTGTATCAGATTGTCTTCATATATTTGTAATGGCAAATTAGCAAAGTTGATATTATACAGAAACTATATGATGTGCCTGCAATCAAACAATCAACAGTCCTCACCTTAGAAAAGTTCAGATGACTTAAAATGTACAATATTATATTCATATTTTGTGAGCACCTGTCTGAGAGAAAACAGTTACATGAATTACTAATCACACCTCCATGTTCAGTCACATACAAAACGTTTACATATTGTTATGCTGAAAATGTCTTAAGGCAATTTAAAAACACTCAGTTTTATTAACATAAGGGATTTACTTCATTTTGTATTAATAGAATACCTTAGTTTTTGAATGCCTCTGCTTTTACCCACTTATGCAATATTCTGATGAGGTGGATGTTATTAACTACCTAGCAAAAATGAGAAAATGAAAATTCAAGCATTAAAGTTCCCTTAAGTCAGCACTAAAGTGAACAGTTAATGGTTCTAATGCTCAGTGTCTTATTCAAACCATTTCATTACAGTTTCAAGTAGTGAATATGCTCATAAATACTGGTTACAGAGGATTCTTTGTTGTATTTCTGCTGAGTGATAGGATCTGTCAAAGACAAAGAAATATTGATTTCAATATTCCAGATTGTTAAAGAATAGAAATTTCCTTTAAGTTTAAAAGTGAATTTAATAAGAAATAAAAAATCTCAATTTTAATTCAATTTCCTACTTTTGATCAACTTCATATTTTTTATTTACATATGAAAGCAGAATGCATTATAATTCTTACTACACATATAGAGCACCATTTTTCATGTCTCTGTATACAAAGTATATTCACACCAATTCATGTCTTTACACATGTACTTTGGATAATGATGTCCATCTCAATTCACCATCATTTCTACCCTCGTGCCCCTATCCCCACCCCCTCCCCTCTTCCCTATCTAGAGTTTTTCTATTCCTCCCATGCTCCACCTCCCTTCCCCACTATGAATCAGCCTCCTTGTATCAGAGAGAAAATTAGACATTTGGTTTTTTGGGATTGGCTAATTTCACTTAGCATTATCTTCTCTAACTCCATCCATTTATCTGCACATGCCATGTTATGATCAACTTCATATTAACAAATGCCTTTCATTAGTCTCAAGGATTTTAAATATATATACTTATAATTCTTCCCAGATAAATTTTGCTCATTTTAACAATTTTGTCTTTGAGGGGACTTGAAACAGTAGATAATTGAACAGGTAGGTGGAAAGAAAAAGATTCCCCTTTTTCTTGTATAAGAAAAGGGAAACAATTGTGAAATGGCCTTAAATTTGCCTTAACAGTGACCATTTAAGTCAATCATCAGAAAACTTAGAGTGTCAATGGACTAAGAATTAGAAATATAACTTTATTCTAAGTATGAACTTTGAATTTTTTTAGCAAATGTCTTGTGTTTTATGTATATAGTTTGTATGAGAATTAGCTACTGTATGGCAATAAACTGCCTCCATTCAACCTGATCATTTTATTGGATGAGAGAACAGATACAAGGAAAATTAGAGTGAAGGTCATTGAAAAATTACCAAGGCCCCTAGAGAATCAGAAGAAAGCAAGAAATAGGATCAAAGAAGTTTGCAGTGGGGGCTCTGACATGTGGAGGACAACAGTTAGATAAGTGTGTCTGTAATGTTCATGGGCTCAGAATTAACCTGGGGGATTTATTGAAAAATTCAGATTCTGATTCTGTATAATAATCTCGGGGCCTGAGATTCTGCATTCCTAGTGGGTCTCCAGTTGTGCTTATGCCTGTCCTTTGGGACCACACTTTGTGGAACAAAAATCAGTGGCCAAATGCAACAGGTAGGAGTATCACTAATGAGGGCTGAGGGCTGTGAGCATCACTCTTTGGAGTCAAGAATACCTTCTGCAGGATCACCAGGCAGTAAGAGCTGTGAGCTGGAGGAACTCCTCACCGCTGCTCCATCCTCAGGTACAACCTGTGTTCACACTTGCAGGACAAAACTGCAGCTTCATTTAAATGCATGTTTTTTTTTTTCTCACTTCTTACAGGAACGTTTATTGTGGAAGCAGACCATATTTTATTTGCTTCATCTCCAAAATTTAGTGACAACTCTGTTCCACAAAGTTCTTGGTGACTTCCTTGATTCACCTGATACCTGGTGACACTGTTACCTGTTGAACTGTTGCCTGAAGGCCCAGCATGAAAGTATTTGAGCACAGAGTTTAAACACATCTCAACTTCCTTTTGGAATGATATCCCTTTGAAGCTCCTCCACAGCCTCCCTGTGTTCCACTGCCATGTTTTCTGAAGTGTTATATTTCAGCAAAACTGAAATTGTTCATGTATCTGTAGGAGCCAGGAGTTTTCTTATTTAATTTTTCCAGTGTGATGGTTCCTTTGCCATCAGTCCTTGCAAATCAAAGAAAGTGCAAATGCTAACTCCCCAAAATTCACAAGTTGGATTTGAGAGGATCATTTTCAGCTCTGTGATCCAAGTGAAACAGTGTTCAGTGCTGGCATGTCTAGGTTTTCTCCCCTCTCAGTTTCTGCCGAAAGATAGAGAGACATGAAGGTTCTGTTAAAAAAAGAACAGAAACAAAAAACTCAAAGTATATAATCAAAATACAGGCAAGGACTAGGCTTGAATCTTTAAGAAAAACTGGTAACTACATGTTCTCTTTTCCAAAATATAATTAAAAAGACCAGATTCAGAATAGCTCAGGTCTTAAAATCTTTGCCATCTAGTGAAGCTGTTAAATGTATTTCTGTCTATAGCTGGGAAAGGTGCTTGTAGCTAGAACAGGATCAATGCAGGTAAAATGCTATGTTCCTCTAAAACTGGGAAGAGGACAGCCAGGGTTAGCTTGATGAATGACAGATTCAAACTAAGAATACATGTGGGAAGTTTGTGATATGCTTGTATTCACTTACAATTTGCTTAATTAAAAATAATATAAAATAAATTTGCTTTAATTAGGAGTTCAGTAAAATATGGTGATTATCAATTGGGCTGTTTTTATGCTTGATTTGTGCTTTCATTTGCATTAAAAGATTCTGTGTGAATAGAAAATCATGGATGAAGATTTCTTTTTCGGAAAGTTATACTCTTCGAACCATGTTTATAGAAACCACAGAACTACTGTCTACCCAATCTATGAGACATAACAGACTTTGGGTAATTATCTTTGTATATACATGTAATATAGAAAACCATAAAAATCCTTATGGCCTCACATTGATGATTAAAAATATGACCATGATAAATATGAAAACAACCCAAACTTCTCTCAACAGATGAATGAATTTAAAAAATCATGCTATATATGTGCATGCACACACACACACACACACACACAGAAATGTTATTCAGTCTTCAAAATGGTAATCTTGCTATTTGCAATAACATGAATAAACCAAGAAGAAACATGATAAGTGAAATTAGCCAGATACATATAGAATAGTGTAAAACCTCACTTATATGTGAAATCTTAAAAAAAATTGAGTACACAGAGACAGAAAAGAACTGTGGTGGGTGGTTTGGGAGGTAATAAATAGAAAAATGTAAGTTAAATGGTGTAAAATTGCAGTTATATGGGGCTGGTTTATCAGTTCCTCTGACTATAGTAATCACTTCACTATGCCCACATTTGTTAGTCAAGTATATTGAAACATCATGTTGTATACCTCAAATACACATAATAAATAAAAATAAATAGAAAAAAACTCCTTATCAACTTCTATTCTATAAGGGAATTATAAGTTATCACTGTTCCATTTTTATATTTAACTCGAATCTTGTTTGCTTATTATAGTTGAGCTGGAATCATGAGAAAATAATAAAATAATTATTAAAATAATGAAACATTTGAACAAAACATGAAAATGGGTGTTTAAAAAGGTTTGTTTCAGGACATCTGGATTTCAAGGCTTTTAGAAATTAAAAAAACAAAAAGGAAAATAAAAAAGAGAAAGAAAAGAAATTCATTTTGCCATAGTCCACTCTTAGACAAAAAAAAAAAAAAAGTCCTTCTATTTTTCCAGAATCCTCTGATACCTTCTGTTCAACTGGATTGTACCAGCATCAAGATCAGAGATGGCCACCAAGTGGACAAATATAAGGGATTTTGTTAATGAATTTTTAAAAATAAATATTGGTCCATTATAATTAAGGTTTATGTGGGTTCTAAAACTTTGGATCCCGAACTAAAAGTAAGCACTGAAAATAATTTACAACCATATGTGTAGTAAGAACTCAAAAGAGAATACCAAATTTGGAACTTTGTGATGAGGCTCAGGAGTTTGGAAATGTTTGTGGGTTGCAAAACTGAATACATTGGGATTATCTGGTCTCTAGATTTATTTATATTCATTCCAAAAGATTACAGTGAAAATACAAGGCTACTTTCCAAGCCATCTCTGAGGATCAAGGGTTTATCTCTCTCTCTCTCTCTCTCTCTCTCTCTCTCTCTCTCTCTCTCTCTCTCTCTCTCTCTCTTTGAAGGGAGCTCCCTCTCCATTCTGTATAAATATCCATATTAATTTTGTTCAACATTGCTATATGTATAAGATGCTGGACTTAGCTTTATTGCATACTTACAGAGGTAAGAATTGTGATTATGGATCACACAATTTATATTCACTTTAAAGTGAATAGTGATAATCTGCTTTTGATTCATAAACTTTGCACAAGCATTCAGGACAAAATTAACAAAGATGAAATGTAAATGAGATATGAAATCATATCCTACAACCTATAAACATTCCCTCGGAGAGAAATTCTTGGTGAAGGGGAAGTCACAGAGGAGATAATAAATCTATTGTTACTATAAAATAATACAGATACACAATTTCTAGTAATGAGTACTGACCAACCACACATCTTCTCTATGTTACCATGGTATTCTTGACTCTAACATTTATCCCATCCTATGGGTCCTTATATAACATTATCAGATTTTAATATATTAATCAGTACATAAACTTTGCTCTGGTAATTTATCTTGACCTTATGGCCATTCTGCATTAAAAATATACTGTGACATCTATGTCCTCAATGTTAGGTACAAAAAAGGGTTTAATTAAAAAAGTTCTGTTTAAAAATTCTTATATTGAGTATGAAATCTAAGGCTTCAGGAGCTAAGATCACAAAGTATAAAGCCGTAGACAAAAGATTTAGGAGACTATTCAGGAGCGAGCCATTGCTCTGATTCCTTCTTACCTGCACCTACATAAACACATTTAAAAAGGGGTAAAAGAGGGAATGAAAGATTAGTGAAACTTTAGAATTTTCCATGTCCTTAATAAGAGGCAAAATTGACAGGCTGGAGTAATGGAGGATCAGATAGGTTAAGCACCCAGACAATGAAGAATACTTGTGCTTTACTTCCATGGTGGTAACTCAGAAGGCATTTAGCTTCATAGCATAGGATTGTGGTAAATTCACAGATTCATCAGATGGATTTATAGACTTTGTTGTGGTCTGAATGTGGCCCCCAAATTCCAGTGTTGATACTTGATGGCCAACGTGATGGTATTAAGAAGTGGAGTCTTTAGTGGGTGATGAAGTGGTGAGAGTGAGTCCTCACAAATGGGAAGAAGAGCTCGAAGGGGTGAATTAGCTCTCTTCTGTTCTTGTGCCCTGTGAAGAGAGCATTTGTCCCTTTCCCCCTTCTATCCCTTCTGCCATGGGAGCACAGGAACAGTGACATCTTGGAGGCAAAGACACCAGACCCTCACCAGACACTAAACCTGTGGGTGCTTCAATCTTTACAGATCCAGAACTGTAAGAAAATAAATTTCTGTTCTTTATAATTTACTCTTCCTTGTAATTTTATTATGGTAACATAAACAAAGATAATCTCCTCGCCTATCTGGGCAGTGACAAGAGTAAACTTGTGTAATTGTCTGACAGGGAGAAACATCTCACACAAAAAGCCAAGAGAATCAAGTGGCCTTGAAGTAGGACCATAGAGCATGGTTTAGCAATCTGGCTTTATGGATTACCAAGGCCATAGGAGACAAATGTCACCAACTGACAACATATAGAGAGGACTGTCAAGGTCCCTCACATGACACCATGGCACTATGTAAACCTCCCATCCTCTCTCCACTAATCCAACAAGATCCAAAGGATGACTATAAAAGCGATGACTCTGGATGTACAAAAATAAACAGAATTGGCTGAAATTTAAATTTTTTTCCTCTGGAAGAATAGGCCACAAGGTAGAAAGTAAGCCGAGTGACAGAAAGATTGATTAAAATTACTATTTTTATTATCACTATTACTATACCTTGAGCTGTGATCTGATTATTAGATTATTAAATTTACACAATTAAATGTGCTCATTAAAATATAATCTCCTTCCCCAAAAGGACTTAGTGTGCAATTTCCTGTTCTGGAATCTACTTGTTAAATTAATAGATAAGACAATGGTGGGGAGAGATTTGGCACTGAGAAATCATCTTGCATGGTAGGTAATACATGTTTAGATACAACATCTCTTTTCTGTCATAATATTCTACAAAATTTAGGTTTGTTTTGTCCTCACATTTCTTAAAATATGTAGTGTTAACCTGACCCCTCTGTCTTGCAATTTTTGCTTAAAATTACTACTACTAATGATATTACAAGCTCCTCTCCAAGTAGAAGAAAAAATTCTCTTCAGGAAATATTTCCAGAGTCAATATTGCTCAGTTCCTTTATTCACTGTGGTGAAAATTTAATAGGAAACCCAGAAAATGATATTTTCTATAATACTTCCATTCTGTTTCAAATTAAGTTGGAATCTTGGAACTTTAAAAAAGTTTCAGCTACCATGTGTCAATCTTTTGCCTGTTGTAGGAGTAGATTGCTATTGTGTCTCTTTGGCATATAGTGATGAATCTCCAAATGATGCCAACTTGAATGCTCATTACATGTGGGTATGCTGTGTGGGTGTGTGGAGGGAAGAGAGGAGCGCACACATGCATATTAAAAAGATACGAGGTACATGGCAACGGAATCCTTTGAAAAATGTGAGAAAAATGAATGACTTTGGAACAGGAAGTCATTTCACAAATAATATTAACTTTCATATGTAGCACAGTAAAAACTGGTTGTAATTTTACTAAATGCATTATTTCCTATGCTTACAATATTTCTTAATTGATAGATATTTTCACCATGAAGACAAGCGTGGGAAAATTTATTTTGCTGTATAAAAAAAATTAGACATTTCTGACTCGTTACAGTTAATAAGTAAGAATATGATTATCAACTGATTGACAAGCAGGCAAAACTGGCTTATTCAATTCAAAACTCATGACTCAATCAAAGTCAATAATAACTCAACCAACATCCAAAACAGTGTGAGAAAGGGACCATTGTGAAGAAGGGAAAATTCAAAATCCTAACTCTCTCAAGAATCCCTCTATGATAAGTGACTTTTTTCATCTACAATGGAATTCTAGAGTCTGATCAGAGGATCAATTCAACAAATCATTGGCAAGGTAGGGAGCAGACATTTGAAGCATTAAACAGATTACCTATAGTAAGGCACAAGTCCAGACCATCCATTCCCCAAGATCTTAATCTTCAGAGCTCAAATCTTGCATTAAAATGTGTACAGCAGAGGATTTCATGATGATGCATATTTTTTGTACTGAATGAAGAACAAACCAATGCAAGTTATTGGAAAGAGTGTTTAAAACAAAATTGGCAAGTACATTATATTTGAAAAATCCAATTACTTACTAATCTGGCCAAAGTCTACTTTCCAGGATTATAATGCTTAAATAGTCTCATCATAGTTCTTTCTAAACGCATTTTACCTGATGGAGTAATTTTTGGTCCTTTAAACACAACTGGCCTTTCCATGTACCACCTGAAGATCAATTTTAACGCCCATTTTAAGTATTTGCTGAGGACACACTGTTAGCTCTTTGAATGCCAGTCCTGCTAGGTATTCTCCTTAGGAGAAGGTCTTAGCTTCAGAAGAGCTCTGTATCCTGTGACTACCAGTTGGCATCACTCTAACCGTGTTTCTCTCTCTTTCTCCCTCCATTCATCTGTCAGTCTTTCTCTCTCTCTCTCTCTTTATATAAACATATAGTAATTTAGGGCCGTATCTTTATTTAAAATAAAGTTGAATTCTCAATTTTCTTTTTTTTCCTCGAAATATCTACCTGAGGTGTATAAGTAGTTGATTGGGAAAATTTGGTGCTGTGTCTAACTGGTCTATGAACATCATTGAAACAATTCACTTTCAAATTCCTGAACATTCAATTGCTCACTCCAAATGTAGTTTTAAGAGAAATCCAGTTCAGAAAATGAATTCTGGAATCTAAACTTGGAAAGTGGTGGGATGGTCCTAAGTTCATTTGAAAGATGTTTTAGTCCATCTCTGCTGCTATAACAAAATATTATGGGTTGGGTAATATAAATACTAGACAGTTATTTCTCACAGTTACAAAAGCTGGAATGTTCAAGATCAAGTCTCTGGCTGGGAATATAGCTCAGTTGGTAGAGTTCTGGCCTTGCACGCACCAGGCCCTGGGTTCAATCCCCAGGACCACACACACACATACACACACACACACACACACACACAAATGATCAAGACTCCAGCAGATTCATTGTATAGTGAGGAGTTGTACCTTCCTGCTGCAAGTTCACGTGGTGGAACAGGCAAAAGGGACAACCACTGTGTCCTCACATGGAAGGAGAGATGAAAGAGCAAAAGAGGCTGAATGTTCCTCACATGTCTTCCATAAACTCACAAATCCTCATTTCTTAATTATATTGTAAAGGCTCCACTTCTTAATAATATCACATTGGTGATTATGTTTTAAACATATGAATTTTGGAGGGACACAAACATTCAAACCACAGCATAGTTTAGAGTCTTTGTAGTGTTCTGTCAAAATCATTGTGAGCCCAGAATTGCCTGGGCTCATGATTATTTATTTGATTATTGAGAAATTCCATTTATCCAAAGGTGCCTGAAATTTGAATTTTCATCTAACATTCACTTGCTTATTTTTTAATATATATATATATTTATAAATATATATTAATATATGTTATATATATATATATATATATATATATATATATATATATATATATCAGGCACCTAGGTACTTAAATCAAAAGAATAAGGCACTATCTCTGAGCTAAAGAATCTTGAAGAACAGCACATATAAAAGCATACACATCAATAATCCACCATAAAATAAGTTGGAAGCTTTGATATTAATTTATGCAAGGTACTTGGTGACAGAGGAAGAGTGATGGGTTTGCTGGAAGGATTTGTTTCCCAAACAGAGAAAAAGTCATGATGGTAATAGTCCCTGCAGCAGGAAGTGCACCATGAATTCAGGATTTTCAAGTGTGTGGGGTCCTCAGAGGCTGCCTGTGGTGTGCAATTGTTTGAGTCATAGATGTTATGGGGCTACAGAATTCCACTGAAGGACATTCTGTGTCTTGCTGAGAAGTGCAAACACTTTCTTTTGTATCATTGGCTTACAAATAGAGCTTCTCAGAGTTCTAATGTTCCCTGGAGGATCTCCATGTCCCCTGATAATCCAAGAAAGAAGGTGGGAGGGAAGGACTGGAAGTTAAACTGCTAGGTATCCAGATCTCTTACTTCAACAGGATAACTTATCCATGAGTATCTTGTGGTTCTGCATAAGACTGAGATTGGCTTTCTAATTTTTCTTTCTACAAATGTAAAGGAAGACAAAGCTCTGCTATGATAGATGGAAAGCAATGGATGGAGCCCAACCATGGATGAAACTGGATGTGCCTTCTGGAAAGTGATTGGAAAAGGAGAGATGGATTCTGCAGAAACAAGTGGCAGTAAAATGAAGGAAAGGACGTTTTTTCATGTTTGTTGATAAGTTGTGTTTCTTATTCTGTGAAGTGTCTGTTCAGTTCCTTAGCCCATTTTTTTTGTGTTAAATTTTTGAGTTCTTTATATATTGTGGAGATTCGTGCTTTATCTAAGGTGCGTGTAGTAAAGGTCTTCTCCCATTTTGTAAGCTTGCTCTTCATTTTCATGTTGTTGATCGTTTCTTTTGCTGAAAAGAAACTTTTTGGCTTGAATCCATCCCATTTATTGATTCTTGATTTTACTTTTTGTGTTTAGGAATCTTGTTAAGGAAGTCAGGTCCTATGCTGACATGATGAAGATTTGGGCCTACTTTTCCCTCTATTAGGCATAGGGTCTCTGTTCTAGTGCCTAGACTTTGATCCACTTTGAGCTGATTTTTTTTTTGTGTGTGCGGGGTGAGAAATAGAGGCTTAATTTCAAACATATGAAAAAATGTTCATCATCTCTAGCAATTAGAGAAATGCCAATCAAAGCTACTCTAAGATCTCATCTCACCCTAGTCAGAATGGCAATTATCAAGAATGCAAGCAATAATAAGTGTTATTATGGATGTTAGGATGTGAGGAAAAAGGTACACTAATACATTGCTGGTGAGATTGCAAATAGGTGCAACCAGTCTAGAAAGCAGTCTGGAGATTCCTAAAAAACTTGAAATGCAGCCACCATTTGACCCAGTTATCCCATTCCTTGGTATATATCCAAAGGACAAAATCAGCATACTATAGTGACACAGCCACATCAATGTATATAGCTCAATTCACAATAGCTAAACTATGGAACCAACCTAGATGCCCTTCAGCAGATGAATGGAAAAAGAAAATGAGATACATATACACAATGGAATATTACTGAGTTTTAAAGAAGAATGAAATTACGGTATTTGCAGGTAAATGGATGAAACTAGAAAGTATCATGCTAAGTGAAATAAGCCAATTCTCCAAAACCAAACATAGAATGTTTTCTCTGATACGCGGATGCTGATCCATAGTGGGAGTCAGGGGTAGGGAAAAATGAAGGAACTTTGGACTGTGCAGGGAGAAGTCATGGGAGGGGTGGGGCTGGAAAAATGGGAAGGACTGTAGAATGAGACAGACATTATTATCCTATATACATGTACGATTACACTACTGGTTTGACTCTGCAACATGTACAGCCAGAGGAATGAGAAGTTGTGCTCCATTTGTGTACAATGTGTCAAAATGCATTCTATGTCATATATAACTAATTAGAACAGATTTTAAAAATTGAAGCTACAGAGCTGGATATTTTCTCTTTCCTTGTCATTGTGATATTACCTGCTCAGAGAGTCAGGGTGGATTCCAGCGTGGTTCTTCCTCCTTTTGACCATTTTCACGTGCCATTAATTCCTTTCCACTGTTGAAATGCCCTCTACTTAACAGTGTGGCTCTCTAATCATTATAACATGCACACACACATATATATGCAAATATATATAATATCTATTTAGATATCACACATTTGAATATTATTATAAAGTTTTGAAGCATTTATTTGAAAGAATAAAAGTACTTCACTGAGTCATCAGTTATAATTACATAATCACTAACTGGATCTAAAGTTAGTCTTCATTATTCACTAGCTGAGTAATCTTGGTTAAGGTCCATGACTCTCTAAACTGTCTAAAACTTGGTTTCCTTTGAAGGTTAGTCGAGATAATCCCTATGAAACACTTCAGACAATTTCTACTACAGGTTAGTTGTTTAATAAAAGTTAGCAATTTTATTATTATTTTCAAATTATTTCATCATTATTTTCATAATACACTCATTTATATTCTATAGCCTTTCAGATATAATGGTTTCCTGTCCAGATTTGATCCTTGAATATTTATGAGGAATTTTTTATAAGGTTTTATAGCACACCATCTTACTTCTTACTTATTTCTGACCACCTTGCCTTGCATGATGCTGTATGGCCTACAGTGTTTCATCTGGTGACTTCCATGTGCCTCTTGGGGAGTTTCCCATCAAGCTTTGTCTATAGCTTAGGATGACAAGGTTACCTTTTAGAATGTGTTTAAAATTAGAAGAAAACAAACCATCAAACTTTCATATAATACCACATGCTCTTTCATTGGGAAAGGAAATATTGGGCTATACTATAAAATCTCTGCATTAAAGATGCAGCAAGTATTGTTGGTAAAGCATTGAACTGAGATTTAGGTAACTGGAATTCTGTCTTAGCCCTCAGTTTTCTGAATTACATGGAGAATAGCCTGCAAATAAGCAACAAATTTAAGAGCTTGTCCAGGCTAATGAGAATAAGAAAACAAAACCCATATGTAAGAAAGCAAAATATATTATGTAAAGTGGTGGTCTCTAACAATGGATATTCATTTAATTATTGTATCAATGTGTCAGGTGTTTCTTGCTCTAGGTTCAGAGAAGAGGCAAACAGAACTATGTAAAAGAGTAAAAAAGTTAAGAAATAACTCTCATAGAAAGAATATCAAAATTGAATTTGAAAAATGACCCCAAGAATGAATTTAGATCATTTTAAAATACATTAATTGATTGCAAATAAGCTGACTACCTCATAAAATTGTATTATTGACTTTTATGCACCCATCCAATCATAGTAAAAAAGCCAAGAAGCTAGGACTACATTTAACATATAGATTTAGTAAGTCTGAAGAAAATGAATGAACCTATGACTAACTGCACCGAACTCATACTTTTTGGTGTTATTTGGATATTTTAGGAGAACAGATGGATAAAGAAGAAATTGGCAGGAAGGTGGGATAGACTCTCAAAAATTACTGAGACTCTCAGTAACAAGTTAAGGCCAAAGAGGGAGGAATGGAGAGCCATTTCATGCCTAATTCTCTTTGCTTTGGTTATTGGAATACAGCCATGGTTTTGTTTCCAAGGCCCAAAAATGTGTATGTAGGAGCTAAGTACAAATTGAATATGGTTTTTTAACAATGTGCTAACATAAGGTGCTACACAAATTCAGCACTCAGGATTTCTAACTACCTATTTATAAAATTGTAGTGATTTTTGATATTTATTTTTGGAGTAAACAACTTTATCATGAAATTGCAGAAGCATATGAACTACAAATGGTTGGAATTTCTACTGTATTAGCATTAGTCTGCACTGTATGTCACTCCCAAGACCCTAATAAACTTAGATATCAGGAAAAGATTTTTAGAGATCAAGGAGCAACAGATATTAATTATTTTTAATAACCAACATAAAAATGTTGTTATGGTCCAAATGTTTGTATTCTCCCAGAATCCACCACTCCGAGATGATAGTGTTAGGAGATGGAGCCTTTAGTGATAGGGCCAGAAGGGGTATAGTCTTCCTGAGTGGGATTAGTGTTTTAATAAGAGACCCCAGAGCACTTGCTTACACCTTACTCTCTGTGTGAGGTTATCATGAAGAGACAGCAATCCATGTCTGGATTTCTCTGTACCCAATTAAAATTGGCACAAAACCCACAAGGCCAGTATTCCAGTCAAAAAATAATTGTTAAACCAATCCATCAGTTGTTATAAAACCTATTGACTTATGTTTAACAGTTCTTTTATTTTATATTATTATTAGTTATTTTTTTTCCATTAAAAATGGAAATTTATTTCAAAATCTGATCAACAGCCTCTTGGGGAGTTTCCCATCAAGCTTTGTCTATAGCCTGTGGGGTACTAAACTCGATGCACACTTGGACATGCATCGTTTGTTGGACTTCTTTGATATAAGGAGGCTGATTCATAGTGGAATAGGGAAAGGGAGCATGAGAGGAATAGAGGAACTCTGGATAGAGCAGAGTGGTTGGAAGGGAAGGGAGGGGGCATGGGGTTAGAAATGATGGTGGCATGAGATGATCATTGTTATCCAAAGTATATGTATAATGACATTAATTGGTGTGAATATACTTTGTATACAACCAGAGATATGAAAAATAAAAAAAAATAAATGATAGATATAAGTGCAAAAAAATAAAGTATGCCAAAAAACATACCATATCTAAGTACATTAGACCACATACTCATTTAGATATGCTCATAGAATAAATGTGAAATTCATCTTAGGTTATAATAGTTTAAATCTTCTGGCCTATGCTAACTTCACAATGTCTTAAATGAAACTCAATAATTTTAAACAATAAAACAATCTGCTGTTTCCTTGATCTTGTACTTCTTAATCTCTAGAACTATGAGAAATCAATTTCTTTTGTCTATAAGATACGTAGATTGTGATTTTTTTAAATGGACACAATACCTTTATTTTGTTTATTTATTTTTATGTGGTGCTGAGGATTGAACCCAGAGCCTCATGCATGAAAGGTAAGCACTCTACCTCTGAGCTACAACCCCAGTGCCAGATTGTGATATTTTTTTAATAGCAGCCTGAACAGATTAAGACAAAGGTTTAAATTGAAGAAAATGCCTCTACTCTTATACAAAGACCCCCAGCTTACTTAAAAACAGAATTAGACAAGCTTTTTAGAGAGTACCAAGGGCAAAGAAAGAAACAAAAACACTGAAATAGAATTCTGAATTCAAATTCTAGCTCTACCACTTACAACTATGGGGCATTAAGTTGTTTGCCATTGATTTCCCTAAACCCAAAATGGAAATAATGAAATTTACATTGAAGTGTCACTATAGGCAATAAATCACTTAAAGCACTTACTATGCAGTGTGTTCCGCAATAGTGGTTATTATCATCTTTCTAATTATGATAATAACTCTTGTTCACTTAAAATTACCTACTGCTTTGAGGATCAAGTATAAGCACTTATTACAGGAGCAGACCTTCAAGTTGACTTACAATTATATACAGCTAAGTTTCACTTATTCTGGGATTGAGATACAAATTCTGGATTATGTGGAACCTTGGATTCTCATTCTCTCAGGAAGTCTTTAAAAAGATCACCTTCTCCTTTGTATTCTTACAGATAGGCGTTCAGAGAAGAGAGATGAAACAGAAAATCAGTCTTTTCCCAGTTAATTAGTTTAAAAAATAGACTATTTTTCAGAGTAGTTTGAGTTTCACAGTCAAACAAGCTGAGTTTCTGTATAACTTTCCCCGCTACGTGCACAGCCTCCCCCAATACCGACGTCTTTCACTAAAGCAGTTCATTTGTTACAATTGATGAATCTACACTGACATGTTATTATCACCCAAAGTCCACAGTGTCCACTAGGGTTCATTCTTGATGTTGTACCATGTATTGGTTTGACAAATGTGTAATGACACACATTCACTATTATGATATCACACAAAATAGTTTCACTGTCCTGAAAACCTTCATCCCTCCTTTCTCCTTTATCCCTAGAAAGCACTGAGCTTTTTGATGGTCCCATAATCAAAGTTCTGCCATTTCTAGAATTTCAGGAATTGGAATCATACAGTATGTATTTTTTTCAGATTTACTTTGTCACTAAGTAATATATATTCAACGTTCCTCATGTCTTTTCATGTTTGATAGCTCATTTCTTTTTACCATTAAATAAGATCTTATTGTCCAGATGTACCATAGCTATTTCTTCACTCTTCCAAGAAGGGCATCTTGGTTTCTTTCAAGTATTGACAATAATTAATAAACATACTATAAACCTATGTGTACTGGTTTCTCATTTTCTTTAGGCAAATACGAAGGATCATGCTCAGTGGACCCTGTGGATCCAAATCAGTTTTATAAGAAACCACCACACTGTCTTCTAAAGTGTGTGTATCATTTTTAATTTCTACCAGTAATGAATGAGTATTTTAGTTGCTCCATATTGTCATCAGCATTTGGTGTCATTGTTTTGGATTTTGGCCACTTGAATAGGTATAAGGAATTATTGTTATTTTAATTTGCAAATTCCCAATCATATATGACATTGAATATCTTTCGTGTCTTTATTTGCTACCTATATATCTTTTTTGATGAAGTGGATGTTTAGGTATTTTGCTTATTCTATAATAAGGTTGTGCTTTTAGAGCTCTTTGTATGTTTTGCATAACAATCGTTTATCAGATATGTGTTTACAAATATTTCACCCAGACTGTGGCTTGTCTTCAAATTCTCATCATATTTTGTTAAAGTTTAACAGCTCTAAAAGCAGGTAAAACATCAATGCTTAAGATTGAGATGTTTCACTAAGCAGAATGAACTGTAATTTGGAAATTGTTTGTATGAATTCATTCAAAGCATCTAATTATTTTTAGGGTTTACCTCTCTCCTTATTAGAAAAAACCTCTTAAATATTTTGATTAAATGGGCAATCTGATCAACTGCATTAACACTCAAATTTATTACCATTCACAACATACTGGGGTTGTGAGAGGCATTCATTTAGATATTTCTTCTTGGTTATGCACTTAAATACAACTTGATTGACTACAAAATTCTTGGCTCACAAATATTTTCCTTCTTTAATCTCTAGACTCTTATGTCTTAAATTTAGCATCAATGAAAAGCATTCAGTCAACTAGAGTATTGCATCACTTTTATCTGCCTGGATGCAGGGCATTTTTATATGTGCTGGAAATAACAATACAAATCAGGAAGGCACAATAAATCAAAATGTTATTTTCTTTCATTGACTTTTTTGAGTGTGTGGTAAAATTTTGATCTGTAGACTAGGATTTTTTGGCTTTGATTATTGCTTCTGTTCATTTGTTTTGATTTTCTCTTGGGACAAGTCCATCATCCATATAATGTATCTTTTTTTCTTCATTACTAACATGATTACTATATCCTTCCCCTTTATACTTTTTATCAGCATGATGCTCATCACTAATTTGGATTTCTAGCATGCCATTTTGTTCCTATTGCTATCATGGAAGTTCTTACTTCTTGATACTGCATTTTTCTTATTTTTACCTCTCCCTTAATTTCTGTTTTCAATTATTTTCTTCTTTAATCTGTTAGTTTAGAATCTAAGTTTACTTCAAATGTTTTTATAATATTTTTTGCTCTTTTGTGACTTTTATTCTTTAAAATTATGCCATTTCTTTTACATGTTTCAAGTCATGCTTCCATTTTAGATATTGCCAGTCTGTTCTTTGCAGACCAAGGCATGGTTTTCTCTTTTTAAAGATTTTTTTTCAAGAGGAAAATCTGTTTTTATTCTGTGTTTGGAAATGAGGTGCATGAAGTGTTGCAGATTTCTTCATTTTCATTTAAATTCAAGCTGGGCCCATCATTCCAACCCTACTTTGGAAGCTTGTGTTTGCTTAGATATATAATTCTGACCCAAATAACCAATATAGACCAATTTCCTCTACTGTTATCATCTAAACCATCTTAACAGATTAGACAGTTTTTCATTCTTGTGCATGTATAGTATCATAAATATTTTAAAGTAAATTAGGAGTTATATATGACAGTTACAAGTTACAAATTTATTCTTTTTTTTTTTTTGTCATTTTTTTTTTATTGGTCGTTCATAACATTACATAGTTCTTAATACATCATATTACACGGTTTGATTCAAGTGGATTATGAACTCCTGCTTTTACCCCGTATACAAATTGCTGTATCACATCAGTTACCCTTCCATTGATTGACATATTGCCTTTCTAGTGTCTGATGTATTCTGCTGTCTGTCCTATTGTCTACTATCCCCCCTCCCCTCCCCTCCCCTCCCCTCCCCTTTTCTCTCTCTACCCCTTCTACTGTAAATCATGTCTTCCATTTGTATTCTCTTGACTTACCCCTCCTTACCTCTTGTATGACATTTTGTATAACCCTGAGGATCGCCTTCCATTTCCATGCAATTTCCCTTCTCACTCCCTTTCCCTCCCACCTCTCATCCCTGTTTACTGTAAATATTCTTCTCAAGCTCTTCGTCCCTACCCTGTCCTTGTTTACACCCCTTATATCAAAGGAGTCATTTGGTATTTGTTTTTTAAAGATTGACTAGCTTCACTTAGCATAATCTGCTCTAATGCCATCCATTTCCCTCCAAATTCTATAATTTTGTCATTTTTTAATGCAGAGTAATACTCCATAGTGTATAAATGCCACATTTTTTTTATCCATTCATCTATTGAAGGGCATCTAGGCTGGTTCCACAGTCTTGCTATCGTGAATTGAGCTGCTATGAACATCGATGTAGCAGTGTCCCTGTAGCATGCTCTTGTTAGGGCTTTAGGGAATAGACCGAGAAGGGGAATAGCTGGGTCAAATGGTGGTTCCATTCCCAGCTTTCCGAGAAATCTCCATACTGCTTTCCAAATTGGCTGCACCAATTTGCAGTCCCACCAGCAATGAACAAGAGTGCCCTTTTCCCCGCATCCTCTCCAGCACTTATTGTTGTTTGACTTCCTAATGGCTGCCAGTCTTACTGGAGTGAGATGGTATCTTAGGGTAGTTTTGATTTGCATTTCTCTGACTGCTAGCGATGGTGAGCATTTTTTCATGTACTTGTTGATTGATTGTATGTCCTCCTCTGAGAAGTGTCTGTTCAGGTCCTTGGCCCATTTATTGATTGGGTTATTTGTTATCTTATTGTCTAATTTTTTGAGTTCTTTGTATATTCTGGTTATTAGGGCTCTATCTGAAGTGTGTGGAGTAAAGATTTGTTCCCAGGATGTAGGCTCCCTATTTATCTCTCTTATTGTTTCTTTTGCTGAGAAAAAACTTTTTAGTTTGAGTAAGTCCCATTTGTTGATTCTATTTGTTAACTCTAGCGCTATGGGTGTCCTATTGAGGAATTTGGAGCCCGATCCCACAGCGTGTAGATCATAACCAACTTTTTCTTCTATCAGATGCCGTGTCTCTGATTTAATATCAAGCTCCTTGATCCATTTTGAGTTAACTTTTGTGCACGGCGAGAGATAGGGATTCAGATTCATTTTGGTGCAAATGGATTTCCAGTTTTCCCAGCACCATTTGTTGAAGATGCTATCCTTCCTCCATTGCATGCTTTTAGCCCCTTTATCAAAAATAAGATAGTTGTAGTTTTGTGGATTGGTTACTGTGTCCTCTATTCTGTACCATTGGTCCACCCGCCTGTTTTGGTACCAGTACCATGCTGTTTTTGTTACTATTGCTCTGTAGTATAGTTTGAAGTCTGGTATCGCTATACCACCTGATTCACACTTCCTGCTTAGTATTGTTTTTGCTATTCTGGGTCTTTTATTATTCCATATGAATTTCATGATTCTTTTATCTATTTCTACAAGATATGCTGTTGGGATTTTGATTGGCATTGCATTGAACTTATAGAGAACTTTTGGTAATATCGCCATTTTGATGATGTTAGTTCTGCCTATCCATGAGCAGGGTATGTTTTTCCATCTTCTAAGGTCTTCTTCTATGTCTTTCTTTAGGGTTCTGTAATTTTCATTGTATAAATCTTTCACCTCTTTTGTTAGGTTGATTCCCAAGTATTTTATTTTTTGGGGGGATATTGTGAATGGAGTAGTTGTCCTCATTTCCGTTTCAGAGGATTTGTCGCTGATATACAGGAATGCCTTTGATTTATGCGTGTTGATCTTATATCCTGCCACTTTGCTGAATTCATTTATTAGCTCTAATAGCTTCTTTGTAGACCCTTTTGGGTCTGCTAGGTATAGAATCATATCATCTGCAAATAGTGATAATTTAAGTTCTTCTTTTCCTATTTTTATGCCTTTAATTTCTTTTGACTGTCTAATTGCTCTGGCCAGTGTTTCGAGGACTATGTTGAACAGAAGTGGTGAGAGAGGGCATCCCTGTCTTGTACCAGATCTTAGAGGGAATGCCTTCAATTTTTCTCCATTCAGAATGATGCTGGCCTGTGGCTTATCATAGATTGCTTTTACAATGTTGAGGTATGATCCTGTTATCCCTAATTTTTCTAGCGTTTTGAACATAAAGGGATGCTGTACTTTGTCGAATGCTTTTTCTGCATCTATTGAGATGATCATATGGTTCTTATTTTTAAGTCTATTGATGTGGTGAATAACATTTATTGATTTCCGTATATTGAACCAGCCTTGCATCCCAGGGATGAATCCTACTTGATCATGATGTATAATTTTTTTGATATGTATTTGAATCCGATTCGCCAGAATTTTATTGAGGATTTTTGCGTCAAGGTTCATTAGAGATATTGGTCTGTAGTTTTCCTTCTTTGATATGTCTTTGTCTGGTTTCGGAATCAGGGTGATGTTGGCCTCGTAGAATGAATTTGGAAGTTCTCCCTCTTTTTCTATTTCCTGAAATAGCTTGAAAAGTATTGGTGTTAGTTCCTCTTTAAAGGTTTTGTAAAACTCTGCTGTATACCCATCCGGTCCTGGGCTTTTCTTAGTTGGTAGTCTTTTGATGGTTTCTTCTATTTCCTCTATTGTTATTGGTCTGTTTAGGTTGTCTATATCCTCTTGGCTCAATCTGGGCAGATCATAAGACTCAAGGAATTTATCTATGCCTTCACTATCTTCTATTTTATTGGAGTATAAGGATTCAAAGTAATTTCTGATTATCTTCTGTATTTCTGAAGTGTCAGTTGTGATATTGCCTTTTTCATCCCGTATGCTAGTAATTTGGGTTCTCTCTCTTCTTCTCTTCGTTAGCATGGCTAAGGGTCTGTCAATTTTATTTATTTTTTCAAAGAACCAGCTTTTAGTTTTGTCAATTTTTTCAATTGTTTCTTTTGTTTCAATTTCATTAATTTCAGCTCTGATTTTAATTATTTCTTGCCTTCTACTTCTTTTGCTGTTGTTTTGCTCTTCTTTTTCTAGGATTTTGAGATGAAGTATGAGATCATTTATTTGTTGGTTTTTTCTTTTTTTGAGGAATGAACTCCAAGCAATGAATTTTCCTCTTAGAACTGCTTTCAATGTGTCCCATAGATTCCGATATGTTGTGTCTGTGTTTTCATTTAACTCTAGGAATTTTTTAATTTCCTCCTTGATGTCTTCTAAAACCCATTGATCACTCAGCAACCTATTGTTCATTCTCCAGGTGATGCTTGCTTTTTCCTTTCTTCTTTTATCATTGATTTTCATTTTCATTCCATTATGATCAGATAAGATGCATGGTATTATCTCTACCCCTTTGTATTGTCTAAGAGTTGCCCTGTGAAATAGTATATGGTCTATTTTTGAGAAGGTTCCATGTGCTGCTGAGAAAGAAGTGTAGCTACTTGATGTTGGGTGGTATAGTCTATATATGTCAATTAAGTCTAGGTTGTTAATTGTGTTATTGAGTTCTATAGTTTCCTTATTTAACTTTTGTTTGGAAGATCTGTCCAGTGGTGAGAGAGGTGTGTTGAAGTCTCCCATGATTATTGTATGTTGGTCTATTAGACTCTTGAACTTGAGAAGAGTTTGCTTGATGAATACAGCTGCACCATTATTTGGGGCATATATATTTATGATTGTTATGTCTTGTTGGTGTATGGTTCCCTTGAGCAGTATGAAGTGTCCTTCTATATCCCTTTTGATTAGCTTTGGCTTGAAATCTATTTTATTAGATATGAGTATGGACACTCCTGCTTGTTTCCGAGGTCCATATGAGTGATATGATTTTTCCCAACCTTTCACCTTCAGTCTATGTATATCTTTTCCTATCAAATGCGTCTCCTGTAGACAGCATATTGTTGGGTCTTGTTTTTTGATCCATTCTACTAGCCTGTGTCTCTTAATTGGTGAGTTTAAGCCATTAACATTTAGGGTTATTATTGAGATATGGTTTGTTCTTCTATCCATATTTGTTTATTGATGTTACTAAACCTGATTTGTTATCCTCTTTGACTACTTTCCCCCCTTTACTGTCCTACCTCCCATTGTTGGTTTTCAATGTTGTTTTCCATTTCCTCTTCCTGTAATGTTTTGCCAAGGATTTTTTGAAGAGATGGTTTTCTAGCTGCGAATTCTTTTAACTTTTGTTTATTGTGGAAGGTTTTAATTTCATCTTCTAACCTGAAGCTTAATTTCACCGGATACATGATTCTTGGTTGGAGCCCATTGTCTTTCAGTGTTTGAAATATGTTATTCCAGGATCTTCTAGCTTTCAGAGTCTGTGTTGAGAGATCAGCTGTTATCCTGATTGGTTTACCCCTAAATGTAATCTGCTTTCTTTCTCTTGCAGCTTTTAAAATTCTCTCCTTATTCTGTATGTTGGACATCTTCATTATAATGTGTCTAGGTGTGGATCTCTTATGATTTTGCACATTCGGCGTCCTGTAGGCTTCTAGGATTTGGGATTCTGTCTCAATCTTCAATTCTGGGAAGTTTTCTCGTATTATTTCACTGAATAGACTGTTTATTCCTTTGGAATGGAGCTCTGTGCCTTCCTGTATCCCAATGACTCTTAAATTTGGTCTTTTGATATTGTCCCATAATTCTTGGATGTTCTGCTCATGGTTTCTTAGCAGACTTGCTGAGCTGTCTATGTTCTTTTCCAGTTGAAATACTTTGTCCTCATTGTCTGATGTTCTCTCTTCTAAGTGATCTACTCTGCTGGTAGTATTCTCAATTGAGTTTTTAAGTTGGTTTATTGTTTCCTGCATTTCTAGAATTTCAATTTGTTTGTTTTTTATTACCTCTATCTCCCTGTGAAATTGATCTTTTACTTCCTGGATTTGTTTGTCAATGTGATCTTTCATTGTCTGATTTTGCTGTCTCATGTCTTCCTTGAGACTCCAGATCATCTGAAGCATATATATCCTGAACTCTTTATCTGATATTCCATCTGTTGCAGCTATTACCTCTTCTAAAGTTGAGTTGACCTGCATTGCTTGTGGTCCTTTCTTTCCTTGTCTTTTCATACTGCTCGCGTTTCTTTCTGCTTGGTGCAACTGTTGTGTTTTGAAATTTACCCCCTATTTATTTATGTTGCTCTTGTATACTTGAAAAGTCTCCCTTGCAGGTGCGGGCGGCGGCTGTGCCCCTACTCCTATTGGGGTGACGTGTCTACCACGCTGGCGGCTCTCTGGGCCTGTTCCGGGAGTGGAAGGCGGCTCTGCTCTGTCCCTATTCCAATTGGGGTGTTGTGACTACAATGCTGGCAGGACGCTGGGCCTGTTCCGGGCGTGGGCGGTGGGCTTGGCTGGCGGGATTCCACCTAATGGCAGTCCCTAACCTCCCTGCTTGCTAATTAATGGCTTCTCTGAGGCGCCACGCCTTCTGTAGCTGCGGGGCAGGCCGTGCGAATCAGTTGGCCTGGATCTCCGGGGACCTGCTGCTGGCTGTTTTGATGTTGCAAGCTGTTGGAGAGTGGTGGTGTATTCTTCAGCTTTCCCGGATGGTGGCCGCTGACTGCCTGGATGGAGTGTCCACTGTTTTGATGTTGCACTCTGAAGGAGAGTGGTGGTGTATCCTTCAGCTTTCCCGGATGGTGGCCGCTGACTGCCTCGGCGGAGTGTCCGCTGTGGGGGATGGGACTGTACCGCTTCCTTCCCCTTCTGAGAACCCGTGCTCGGCCCAAGGGTCCGTGTGGGCTTGGCTGGTGGGATTCCACCTAATGGCCTTCCCTAACCTCCCTGCTTGCCAATTAATGGCTTCACTGAGGCGCCACGCCTTCTGTAGCCGCAGGGCAGGCCACGCGAATCAGTTGGCCTGGGTCTCCGGGGCCCTGCTGCAGGCTGCTGGGATCCCTGGCACTCTATCACTTTGATTTTTTCTGCTTGCCCCTCCCCCAGCGCTGGCTAGCCAGGTTTCCTTTTGGCTGCTACTGGGAGGAGGGGTTGGAGGTCAGGTGTCTCTGGTTTCCCCCTAGCCTGTATGGAGGCTCAGCTTGATATTCCCTCTCCTGGCAGGCCTAGGAGAGATTTTATGCGAATTCCCGCTGTCTGGGGGGTGAGCTGAATGACACTGACCTGTTTTGATGTCGCACTCTGAAGGAGAGTGGCGGTGTATCCTTCAGCTTTCCCGGATGGTGGCCGCTGACTGCCTCGGCGGAGTGTCCCCTGTGGGGGATGGGACTGTACTGCTTCCTTCCCCTTCTGAGAACCCGTGCTCGGCCCAAGGGTCCGTGTGGGCTTGGCTGGTGGGATTCCACCTAATGGCCTTCCCTAACCTCCCTGCTTGCCAATTAATGGCTTCACTGAGGCGCCACGCCTTCTGTAGCCGCAGGGCAGGCCACGCGAATCAGTTGGCCTGGGTCTCTGGGGCCCTGCTGCAGGCTGCTGGGATTCCTGGCACTCTATCACTTTGATTTTTTCTGCTTGCCCCTCCCCCAGCGCTGGCTAGCCAGGTTTCCTTTTGGCTGCTACTGGGAGGAGGGGTTGGAGGTCAGGTGTCTCTGGTTTCCCCCTAGCCTGTATGGAGGCTCAGCTTGATACTCCCTCTCCTGGCAGGCCTAGGAGAGATTTTATGCGAATTCCCGCTGTCTGGGGGGTGAGCTGAATGACACCGACCTGTTTTGATGACGCACTCTGAAGGAGAGTGGCGGTGTATCCTTCAGCTTTCCCGGATGGTGGCCGCTGACTGCCTCGGCGGAGTGTCCCCTGTGGGGGATGGGACTGTACCGCTTCCTTCCCCTTCTGAGAACCCGTGCTCGGCCCAAGGGTCCGTGTGGGCTTGGCTGGTGGGATTCCACCTAATGGCCTTCCCTAACCTCCCTGCTTGCCAATTAATGGCTTCACTGAGGCGCCACGCCTTCTGTAGCCGCAGGGCAGGCCACGCGAATCAGTTGGCCTGGGTCTCCACAAATTTATTCTTGTTGGATCAGTTATTTAACTTTTCCAAATCAGCATTTTATCTTCCCTAAAATGGGCATAATATTTCTTATCCTTGAGGCTAGTTGAGTGACTCAAGTGAATTCATATTTATAAATCATTTATACCACAGTCTGAAACAGAATATATATTCAAAATTCATTTGAATTTGTATTACTATATTATTAAATAACATTTAGTTATATAAATGACAGAAAAGGCTTGCATCTCAATGCAAACTCCTATTGTAAAATTGAATTTTACAATAATGAGCTCTACATTACACTTAGATATGGTAAATAAACATTTATTTTATATCTATATTACATAGATAGCTACTATTGATGTTAAAAAAAATAGAAAATGAGTCATATTTTTTACAATAAACTTGACTATTCCAAAGGCAAGATAAAATACAAAAAGTCATTTAGAAGAATTTAGTAGTATATTTTCATGTGTTAGTCCCTGGGGAAGAGAAAGTATATCTAGATCCATGTTCAGTTAAAATGTCTACTGCATAGGAGATCACATCTGATGTAGTATATTTCACATTCAGAATGATGCATAATAGTATTTTAAAGTTCCATTAGTAGTTAGGTTATAAGTCATATCTGCATTTACTCTGCAGTAAGAAAAATGAGGTTTTAATGCCACATTGAATTGTATTGTAAATCTTCTAGTGGAATCACAATTAATTCATAATATGGGTTGATTTAGCAGTATGACTGAATATGTTTGTGTACCTCCTCAATTTTATGGGATAAGTCTGAGCATAAATTTAGACTTCAATGACTTTCCTGGAGATTTAATAGCTCAAGTAGATTCTTACAGAATACACAATGAAAGTTAATGCCCTAGTTTCTCATGACTATGGAAAGAACATCTTGCTCTACCATTGTTTTTCCATCCCATAACTGAATCTTAGAGAAGTAAGACTTATAATCTACTAGAACTTCAATTTCATTTGTGATTCCAACCAACCTGTTATATAGCAAAATAATTTATAAGATCTATTGTCTCTTTAAAGGAAAAATAAACAAACCTAAATACCTAAAATAAATAAAAGAAAAACCATTTTCATGCCCCTTGGGAATGCAATTTCGGAATCCCCTCCTGCTTGACCCAGAAAGCCCAAATACAGCTATTCAAAGCAGTTTGAATATAGACCCATGTATTTCTTAATTGAAAATGGATCAGAGAAAATGACATGCTACCACTTCTCAACTACGATGCTTTTTTGAAATCACTCTTTGAAATCCAGATAGCATGTATTCAATATCTATTACATAAAATATAACTTACTTACTCTATAATCATATGAATATTTGTGTATCCTTTTTCTTTTTATTAAAAAATTCATAAAAAGATTATATGTCATTGCTAGACATGGAGATAGATTAGTTTGATTTATTTCCTTAGGCAACTCCTAACATCTCAAATTCTACCTTTGGTGATTTGATTTCCCCATTATGTCAGTTTGTATTAGTCTAATTCATTCAACCCATTAAACTATTGGGTGGCCATTTATTATTCCTTACCAAGTTTCCCTTATACTTTTTAATATATAAAACTTAAAAGGAGATATGTTTCAGTTAAGACATGATTAATTGCAGCCAGAGGCTGAATTATATGTTTTGATCTAATTCTAAAATTAACCAATCATGTTACAAACTGTGTACAAACACAAACAACAATGTCACTGTTTTCTTTTTCTCTCTTTTTAATACTAATACTGCCTACCTGGAAGGTAAGGAACTCTATTTGACGCCTGTCTCCATAGGATTTGAAGATTATATTCTCTTTTTATCTGAGCATCTTAGTGTGCCTCTCAAATGTCATTTAGCACCGCTCTAAGACACACTCTTAATTCTTTAAAAACAATAGGTAAATTTAGGACATAAGAAGAGTGGAAATTCAAAAACAGAAACTTTGTATACTGATTGAATGTCAACATTCAATTGAGGACTATGACACCCTTGCAGCTGGAGGGGGCAATATCAAAAGAGTGATGGACAAGGAATCTGAGACACAACAGAGGGAAATGATCCTCAGGTAATCAGCAGTGACAATAGTACCAGGAACAAAAGAGTAATGACAGTGGCTTCCTGGAAGAAGCATGGATAAAATCACAGCAAAAAGAAAAAAAAAGTACATGAATTTGTATTCCAAATAACAAAACTAGGTGGGATATAAGGCTCAAAACCTGAGATTAACATTCACATTCTTGACTGCATTAAGATTATCATCATTCTCTGAGAAAATTGGACCAACCCATGTGAGTCTATATTTGACACACAGATTTCATTATACACATAGTAATGTCTTGATAATCTTTTTCTAAGATTTTTTTTTTTTTGCATGTGTGTGCTGTTTAGACAATATTTAACAGTTCACTAGTCAACTGCTTTGGGGAAGATAGAGTAGCCATATTTTTCCCAATTCCTTCCAACCCCAAACCTGTTGAAATTATGTCTAAAACAAACATGAATAAACTCTATGAGATAAATAGGAATACAAGCATATTGTCTAGAGACTGTGGGATCCCTAGCAACACCATACTGCGTTCCCCAGGTTTTCTTTTTGCCTCACGTTTCCCCAAATTGTAGTTTGCTGGGTAATGCCAGAGGAGGACAGGAGAGAATCAAAATTTTCACCACTTCTCAGCAAAAAATAAGCCACCTCCTTATGATAGTAGCAGTGAAGGTCACTTGTGGAGAAGTGAGGCACAGATATATTCCAAAGATTCAGGTCTCTCACTGTGTCCTATAGTAACTTGAAATCCTCTCCTCCTTGGGAGCAATAGAAGACAAGTGGAGGATTTTTACTTCTCCCAACTCTGGCAGCAAGAGGTATCTCCCCTCCCCTTGTCTGAGTGATACTATTACAGAGTAAGGGCTTACCACAGAATTGGGGCAGCCATGGTAATCCTTTCTTACCAGTTCTTGAGATTACATCAGACAGATTTCAGACATGACATGCAGAGTAGCAGGCATGAGTTTATTAGAAGAGATGGGAAAAGGGAAAAGGAGACATTCTCAAAGGACAGAGCAGGTTCTCTTAGGGAGGAGAAGGAGGACACACTCCTCCTGCTCTCCAGATTTATTGAAGATCCCAAGAAAGTTTATAAAGAATCCTTCCCAAGTCCACTTAACTTTTGTTTGACGGTAGTATGACATCAGACTTCCAAGTTCCAGAACAAGTCTAGGTCACTTTGGCCCATGCTGAATAGTTCTAATTGGACAATCCTTACAATATTTTGAATTGTTTATATTATTTAGTAGCCTCTCAATAAATGTTAACTATCATTGAATTACAAAACAGAGATTGGCAGAATGGATAAAAAGCATGACCCAACTATGTACTATCCACAAGACACTTGCTTCAAATATAATAACATAGGGAGGTTGAAAGGAAAGGATGGAAAAACAAATTTTCCCATGAAGGAGAAGTAGGCCATATTCATATTGGATAAGACTGACTTTTGAGTAAATAAAAGAACCAAAGATAAAGACAGATCTTCCATAATCATAAAGGATCAATCCACCAAGAGAATTCAACAAACTTATATGAGTATGTATCAAGCAACAGAACTAAAAAAATACTGATAGAACTGAAAGGAGAGATAGTTAAATGCAAGCATAGACAGAGACTTCAACTCTCCTCTATAGTAATTCATAGAACTGTATAAGAAGCAATAAGTCAATAGGAGAACTCAACAATAGCACAGAGAAATGGAATCCAATAAGCACTTATAAAACATTGGTCCAAAAAGATCACAGTATACTTTTTTTTTTTTTTTTAAGACCCATGGAACAGACTCCAGGATATCCCAGGCAATTATAGGAAAACCGCCACGGACAACAGTTAAAAAGGGTTGAAATGATATAGAATGTGTTTTTTGTCCACAATTATATGCACTAGAGCAATTATACGCACTAGAAATCCATGACAGAAAGATAATAGGAAAATTTGCAAACACTTAGAATCTAAAGATCATGCTTCTCAATAATCCATTAGTCAAAGAGGAAATCACAAAAGACATAAAAAGAGTGAAAGATGAAAATACAGCATATCAAAATTTGTGAGGTAAAATTTACTACATTAAATGATTACATAAGAGGAAAAATCTTAAATTAATATGAGCTGTAATCGAAAGAAAAAGAACAAAATAAAATAAAAACAAGGAAAGAAAAGTAATAATAAACATGAGATGAAATCAGTGAGATAGAAAACAAAACCAAAAAAGCAACAATGAAAATTAGTGAAACAAAATAAAACAAAGCAAACCACTTCATTTACAAGATCAGTGGAATTGACCAATCTTTGAAAAAATTGACAAAAGATAAAGAGAAGACGCAAATAGCAAATATCAGGACTGAAATGGGGACAGAACTGTAGACCCCTGCAGACATCAAAAAGAGTGGAAAAAAATACTGGGAGCAATTATACACACAAAAACTTCACTTCATAAAATAAAAATAGACCACTTGTTTAAAAAGCAAAACTTACCACAATTCACTGAATATGAAAAAGGTAGTTTGAGTAACTCTATGAATATTAAGGAAACACATTTAAAATTTAAACCTCTTTAAAAAACCAAAAAAATATCCAAGCCCAGACTGCTTTCACTGAATAATTCTATCAAACATTTAAGAAAGATCCAGCACCAATTCTACACAATCTCTTTCAGAAAACTAAAGAGCAGAGAATATTTCTAAATTAAATTTTTGAATTTAGTATATAGATAAATAAAAAGGTAGTTAAAAGAAAAAGAAAACTATATATGATGAATATATAGAATATGATAAATATAGATACAGACATCTATATATCTATTTATAATATAACACATAGATATCTTATTACATATAGGTATATCTATAAACATATAGCTATATAGTTATACATCTATATGTTTATCTACATATAATATAACATAAATATATCTGTATATAATAAATAGATGAAAATGAAAATTAACAAATAAAATGCAGCAAAATATTAAAAATTACAAATAATAGTCAAAGAGATACAAGAATGCAAGGTTGAGTTAATATTTTGATATACATTTGTATAATTTATATGAACAAGCTAAGGAAGGAAATCCCATGATCTTATCAATGTATGCAGAAAAAGCTTTTGACAAATTCATATTCAGTTATGGTAAATCTCCCAGACAAATAGCAATGGAGGAGAATGTCCTCAATTTGATAATGTAGGTTCTATGGCTAAGAAAACAGTTCTTAGACTTCACATAAAAAGTATGACCCATAAAAGAGAAAGCACACAAGTGTGTGGGTCTATTTCTGGGTTTTCTATTCTTTCATTGACCTATGTGCTGGTCCCTTTGAAAGTTATCAAATAATCTTGTACAATGTAGCTGTATAATATCTTGAATAGACATGGTTTCATTCCTACTATGTTATTCTTCTTCTCCAAATATAAACTTTTGTTCTATGAAAGACCTTGTTAAGAGCCTGAAAAGACAACTGCATACTGAGCAATAACATTAGCAAAGTGCTAATATCTACAATATAAAACTTACTCATCTTGAGAGTAAAATTCAAATAATCCATTCAGAAAATGATCAGAAGTCAAAATTTGACATTTTACTGAAGAAAATTCACAGATTACAAATAAACAAATGTCGAAGTATTTAACATCACTAGTCATCAAGAAAATGAAAATCAAAACTATTGCATTCTAACCATACACCTATCAGAGGGCTAAAATTAAAAAGAATGACATAACCAAATGTTGGTGAAGATGTGGAGAAACTATGACTCATATATTGCTACTGAGAATGTAAATGGTCCAGCTACTCTGGGAAACAGTTTGACAGTTTCCTAATAAACTAAACATACAACTATGATATGACTTTGTAATTACACACCCAGGCATTTATGCCAGAGAAATGAAAAATGCAAAAATTTGCACAAAAATTCTCATGACAGTTTTATGCATAACTTAGAATTGGAAGCAACCCAGATGTCTTCCAGCAGGTGAAAGTTTTAATAAACTATAAAATATTCACACGGGGAACTACTTAATAGGAAAAAAGAAGTAAACAAACTATTGTACACACAACAATTTGGGTAAGTCTCAAGAGAACTATTAATTGGAAAAAAACCCTCAAAGGCTACATACTATATGAGTCTATTTATATAACTTCACAAAATGACAATATATAAGAATAGAAGGTGTATTAGTTTTTAGGGGTTAAGGAGAAGACATATTGTAAGGAAGTGGTGTGGCTATAAATAAGCATTAGAAATTAGCATTGTGGTGATGGGATTATTCTTTATCTTGACTACATCAATGTCCATGTCAATATCCTGCTTGTGATATTGTACTATATTTTTTGGAAGATGTTACTGTTGGAGGAAACTAAGTATAGGTCACACAGTATAGCTCTGTTAATTCTTACAACTGCATGTGAATCTGCTATCATTTCCAAATGACAAGTTTAATTTAAAAAGGTTACCAGTCCCTACTTTTATTCCACAAATATATTTCATGCAAAATTTGTTATTTATTTCTTACATGAGTTTGACATTTAAAAAATTTAATATATTTTAGAAAATTCAGAACCACTTCATAAATTAGAAGCTTTCAAAGTATGCCTGTGAATATATTCCTCCTCCTTCCTCCCACCCACCAAAAAAATGTGATGATAGATTGATAATAGGCTACCGACAATAAGCCAATTTTTCCTTTTTCGTTTTATATATAAAATATAAAAGTAAGGTGTTGCACACCAACATAAGCTAATTTGGTCTTCACAACTCCTATTATTTTTGGGACTCATTTTACTTTTGGTAGCTAATGACAAACCTCAAAAATGTAAGAATAGAAGGTTAGCTTCTTCCTCCAAACCTCATTACCAGATATTATTGAAGCAAGGATCAGACCAAATCATACCAATCACAAAGCCATATATTAATAAACATTTATTGATAAGTTAGCATTTAACCCAAGCAGTCAACCTGTTCTTTGAGTTCAGTGAAGTCTTAATTCTCTCTCTTTACCTTCATAGTGTCCAGAATGATTCATTGTATGAAATTTAGCATCTCTTAACTAATAATCCTGTTGTTGGAAAGCCTCCTGAACCAATACTGATCATAGATCCAATTAAGATTCTAGCCTTTCTAAAAGTATAGATTACAGACCCCATTGTTTTTTTAAATAATATTTTACATAAGGATTTAGAGTATATCTAAACTATTTTAGAAATTCCACCTATTTCAAATATTTTTAATATTACTAATGTAAATTTTAACATCAGTATGTGAATTAGTCAAATACCAGTTGCTAATCAAGAGATAGATAGTAGAAAGAAGTAGAGTGGCTGCTTTTGGAGGGTCTTATAATATTCTTCCATAGAATATTTATAGATGCCAATAAAAAACAAAAGAAAGAGAAATGGCACTTTTAGCATGCAAATGAGTACTTATATTAAATTCCATTTTGTAAAGAAGCATTTTCATGAGATATTATGAAAAATAATATTTTGCTAATGTCATAAAAAGTGATTATATTTTATATTTAAGTTGTAAATATCGAAGAGATTTTTTTCCCAGATAAGAAAGGGGAAAGAATGCATTAAGCCAGTAAATGATTTGGTATTGGAGGAAGAACAAAGGGATTTCTTAATAGATCAGCAAAGACAAGGTGTGTAAGACAGGATTGAAGAAAAATAGGAAACAAAGGGCTAATAACAGTGAGATTAAAGACTATAAAATAAAAGCAGAATTTCCAAAGCAAGAGCCCAGAGGACAGCAGTTTGAGTGATGGGCAAAGTGGCTCCAAAGATAATCTGATTATAGGTGCCAAAAGAAGGCAAGTATGGACTAGGGATAAAGTATAAAATCAGAGACACAATGAGATATGTAATAATACTGACCTTCTACTAGACATTGGAAACAATATGGCCTATTGGGGAAAATATTGTAATTCTAAGGGTCATTTGCTAGAGATCTAATGGATAATTACAGATAAAAACTTCTGGAAGAGTGCATATAGTATCATCTTTACATAATCAATTTTCTTAAACTTTGTTGATTTTTATTTAGTTCAGTTACTCACCAAACTTGCTTCATGGTATCCTTTTGAATGAGTTGGTATTACTCAGGTAGAAAAGTTAACTCTGGAGACTTAGACCAACAAGGGCAATATTGACAATGAAATCTCTTCTACTTTCATAATAAAGTGGTAATAAGAGTAAGTTCTCCCCAGACCCATCAGGGAGATGGAGATCTATTTTGTCTTATAAAATGGCTTTCTGAAGGAGATCTATTTTGTTTTATTAGATGCTTTCTGAAGGAGATCTGTTTTGTCTTATGACTTTCTGAAGGTTTCTTTATGTTAAATGCAGTTGCTTCTTCATATCCTCAGACGCCTCATCAACTAATTTTTCATCAGCAGAATCAACCCACCCATAGACCAAATATATTTCTTAAAAGTCAAATGTGTAATGAAATTAAAGACACTTACATCATTGTTCCCTCAATAATATACAACTATTTACATAGTTCTGACATTGTTCTAAATATTATACATAAATATTTTACGTAATCTAGAGATGACTTATTTAAACATAATGGATGATATGTATATGTTATATGCAATACTATATAAACAACTTGAGTGCCTATGGGTGTTGGTTTTCATGAAGGATTCTAGAACCAATCTTCTATAAATAACCAAGGTGTTGAAACAGAGATAAATCTAAATAATCCCTCTAGCTCCACTTACTTTTACTTGATTTTAAAATTTGCTCATTTCAGAGGTCATGCAGCTGAGCAATATATTATTAGTCTCTAACTAGCTTTACTTTAGATGATACCTCTAAGTGAAGCCACCTAACAAGATCACACTGTTCTTCTCAGAAGTTGTGCTTCACTATTTACTCGAGTGACAGCTACCTTTCATTATGTTCCCCTGGGGACAGTTGCTTTTCACAATCTTTCTCTGATTTCTGATAAAAGATGCCTTTGGTATTCTAATAAATATCTGCAGGGTTAGCTATTCCAAGGAAAAGGAACTTAAAAGACACAAGTTATAAGACTTTCTACTTAAGTGATTTTTCTTTAAACCTACAGAACCTGGAACATCCAGTGACCTACAGATACGTGACAGTAACCAGTGCATCAGAAAAGCAGACCATCTGAAAATAGTAACTACTCTGGCACCTGCCCATCTGATGTGCCTTCGCACGAAATCCCTACAAAAGCCTTGTGCCTGCAGCCCCTAAGGAAGATGGCTTTTAAAGGACAAGAGTTTATCTTCCAATTTTCTGTCTTATTAGCAATAAAGCTCCTTCTTCCCCCTCCACTGTCTAATGTTTGGCTCCATCTGGCAGCAGTGAGACCAGACTTTTCATGGTCATGGTATGACTATATTGAGATACTAAGTCTTTGACAACACTTTTCTTGTACTGAATATGGACAGAGAAGATGTGTTCTACTAATTAATCTGTTTGTGTTACTCTAACAAATAACACAGGCTGGGTATCTTAGAATAGAAATTTATTTCTCTCAGATCTGGAGGCTGGGGGTCCAAGGTCAAAGGACCAGCAGATTTGGGGTCTGGTCAGTCTAGTCTCCACATCCAAGAATGTGCCTTATAGTGGCAAATTTTGGAAGGGAGGTACACTGAGACCTCACATGGCAGAAGAAACAGAAGGGGTCAAAAAGGTTGAACTCTCTCTGCCATAGCTTTATTTAAAAAGGGAACCTAATCTCATTCACAGGGTGGGAGTCCTCATGACTCAGTGGCCTTCTAAGGATTACAAACCCTGATACAATTGCACTGGGGAATAAGTTTCAACATGAAATTTGGAGGGGACAAAAACTCTGAAAGCATAGAACCTCTTACTAAAACCATGTTCTAAGACTCCCTGGTGTTTTTAGGCACCCAACTCCAAAACAGTCCAGATGCTTTGGTCCTGTTGACTTGAGCAAGAGACCCTTGAACACCTGACATTAACTTGGAATCAAAATAATATGCTATCTTTGACCTGGCTTGCAATGCACGGAAACCCCAGATCTCAGTTGTTGTCATGTCCTGCAGTCATGTCTCGGGGAACCTGGAAAATGATGGTGTTTGGTTGGGCTTCTTCAGTCATATAGCAGTTAGCATGGTATACACAACACCTATGTGACATCCCTTTCTGTGAAGTGGACACCGATATTTCCATTTACAAGTATTCAAGGCAGTTGCACATAGACCTGCTAACCTTGTGCCTAGATCAGCCCTAAACAGCTTGCAAAAAAAAGTTCAAGGGCAATACTTGTCCAGACTAGGAAGAGTCCCTTCAGGCATTATCTCTTCATGTAAAATTGAGTAAGTTAGTAGAGCATCTCTAAAAACTATGATGAGAAATACTGGTATTTTGCAGGGCACAGTGGTGCACACCATTTATCCCAGAAGCTAGGGAGGCTAGGCCAGAGGATCGTGAGTTCAAAGCCAGCCTTAGCAATGGTGAGGTGCTAAGCAACTCAGTGAGACTCTGTCTCCAAATAAAATACAAAATAGGGCTGGGGATGTGGCTGAGTGTTTGAGTGCCCCTGTGTTCAATCCCTGGTATACTCCCCTAACAAAAAAAAAAAAAAAAAAAAGAAAAGAAAAGAAAGAAAGAAAAGAAAAGAAATACTAGTTTTAGTATTTTGTATTTTGGTAGACATAATGCAAAAAAAAGTTCCAAGGTCAAATGACTATTTCTAGGTAAAACAACTATTTACTAAAGGATCATAAAACCTCTAATAGTGTTTCATACACCATGAATTTCAAAGAGAAAGATATTTAATTTGTGCCATATCTGTTCCATACCTAAATAATTATAAAAAATACCAACCTCAGAAAACTGTATTTCTGGGGAACACATTTTGAGAAATTCTATGTAACATATTGCTTTAATGATGCCATAATATGTCTTAGATCATTCTTTTGTGTGGCTAGAGATCCTCTAATCTTGGTAAAAGGTCACATTAGAGCAGGTCACTGATAAAAATTGTGGCTTGATAAACAATCCATCGGAAATAATCTCAAACAAAATAAAACTACGGAATGTATATTAGGTCAAGATATAATCTAGTGTCATATATATTTAAAAATAACAAATAAAATAAATAATTTTAAAAAGAAATATAAACCATGTTTACAAACTTTAAGGAGTATAAATTCTATTCCAAGTTTTTTGAGAAATCTCCATATTGCTTTCCAGAGTGGTTGTACTAATTTGCAGTCCCACCAACAATGTATGAGTTCTCACATACTTTCCAATGTTTACTGTTATTTTTATTCTTGATAATTGCCATTCTGACTGCAACAAGATGAAATCTCGATGTAGTTTCAATTAGAATTTCCCTAATTACTAGAAATGTTAAACATTTTTTCCATGTATTTGTTGATTATTTGGATTTCTTGTTTTGAAAAGTGTCTGTTTCTTTTACCAGTTTGTTGATTGGGTTATTGGGGGGGGGGTTGGTGTTAAATTTTGTAAGTTCTTTATATATTCTGAATATTAATGCCTTATCTGAAGAGCAGGTGGCAAGGATTTTCTCCCATTCTGTGAGCTCATTTTTTATGACCTTGATTGTTTCCTTTGCTATAAGAAGCTTTTTAATTGGATGACATCCCACTTACTGATTTTTTCTTTTATTTCTTGCACTTTAGGAGTCTTTTTACGGAAGTCAGTTCCTGTGCCAACATGTGGGAGTGTTGGGTTTACCTTTTCTATGGTTGCAGGGGTTCCAATCTAATTCCTAGGTCTTTGATCCACTTTCATTGACTTGTGTGCAGGATAAGAGGTAGGGGTTAAATTTCATTTCTTCTATATATAAATTTGCAGTTTCCCTAACACTACTTGTTAAGAAGGCTACCTTTTCTCTAACATATGTTTTTGGCACCTTTATCCAGTATCAGAGAACTGTTTTATGTGGATTTTTCTCTGACTCTTCTAGGAATGGAACAACAATATGACCCAGCTATCCCACTCCTTGGAATATATCCAAAAGATTTAAAATCAGTATACTATAATGATGCAGCCACATCAGTTTATAACAGTGCAATAGCCAAGCTATGAAATAAACCTAGGTGCCTTTCAACAGATGAATGGATAAAGAAAATTTTATACATACACATATCTTCATAAAGACACTATGGCATTTGCTGGTAAATGGGTGGAACTGGAAACTGTCATGTTAAGTAAAATATGCCTGTCCCCAACAGTCAAATGATTTCATTCATATGTGGAAAATAAGGAGGGTGGAGGAAAATTCAGTGGAGTAGACTAAGGGGATTGAAATGAAGAGAAGAAGGGTAGAATAAGGAAAAAGCTGTGGAATTCATGTGACCTAATTTTCCTACATATATGAATATACCACAATGACTCTCACCATCATGTATAGACAAGATGCTACTTGAAAAAAAAGTATAAGTAAATAGCAGAAAGATCAGTGGAGTAGAAGGAAGCCAACGGGAGTAGGAAAGAAGGGAGGGAAAGAGGAAGTACTGGGAACTGAATTAGAACAGATTATATTCCACACTTTTGTAATTTAGTCAAAATGAATCCTAATGTTATGTACAGCTGAAAAGAACCAATAAAAAGAAATAAAAAGGAGTGCAGATTCTTATAGAGGAAAGATGTAAAAAATAACAGGGTGATAAATGCTGGCACAGATACAGAAATAATATAGTTGTGAAGCGAATGGAACAACTATTTGTTCCTGGAAGAACTATGAAGATGTAGAAGACTGCAGGAAGGAGTGGATTTTGTAAGATAATAAATAGTTGTGGACATGCTATGCTTAAAGATGTTCATTAGTTATTCAAGTGGAGATGCTGAGGAGACAGCAGTATTAATGAGTCTGGAGTTCAGAGGAAAAGCCTTATGTGTAGAATAAATTAGAAAGCATTAATATTGCTTTTAAACTTTCAGAGTAGATGGGATTGCCAAGAAAGTTGATGCATTCCGACAAGGGGAATGTCCAGGTACTTCTGATCATCGGCATTGAGCAATCAAGAAAATAAGGCAGCCGGCAGGGAGGCTGAGGAGCAGTTACTGTGAGGCAGTGAAGCTGGGACAGTGCTGAGTTGTAGGAATCTAGCAAGAAGGAATATTAGTCATAATTGACCCTGGCTGTGTTTTATGGTTTTTTTATTGATTTAAAAAAATGACAGCAGAATGCATTACAATTTTTATTACACATATACAACACAATTTTTCATATCTCTGTTTGTATATACAGTATGTTGACACCCAATTTGTGTCTTCATATATGTACTTTGGATAATGTTTATCACATTCCACCATCCTTGCTAGTCCCCTGCCCCCTCCCTTTCTCTCCCACCCCTCTGCTCTATTTAGAATTCATCTATTCCTCCCATGCTCCCCATCCCTACCCCACTATGAGTCAGCCTCCTTATATCAGAGAAAACATTTGGCATTTGTTTTGGGGGGAATTGGTTAACTTCACTTAGCATTATCTTCTCCAGCGCCATTCATTTACCTGCAAATGCCATGATTTTATTCTCTTTTATTGCTGAGTAAAATTCCATTGTGTATATATGCCACATTTTTTTTTATCCATTCATCCACTGAAGGGCATCTTAGATTGGCTCCACAGTTTAGCTATTGTGAATTGTGCTGCTATAAACATTGATGTGGCTGTCCCTGTAGTATGCTATTTTTAAGTCCTTTGGGTATAGACCGAGAAGAGGGATAGCTAGGTCAAATGGTGGTTCTATTCCAAGTTTTCCAAGAAATCTCCATACTGCTTTCCATATTGGCTACACCAATTTGTAGTCCCACCAGCAATGTATGAGTGTGCCTTTTCCCCAACATCCTTGCCAACACTTATTGTTGTTTGTCTTCATAATTGCTGCCATTCTGACTGAAGTGAGATAACTATATTTGACAATTTTTGCAAAGATTTCTCAGGCAGGATCTGTTCCCAACCTGGAACTCAGGATGGAGTTAACAGTGATTTCCAAAGATCTCCAGAGACAGTAGATAAAGCAGCTTAAGTCCACAATCCCTTACCTACCCTTCCAAAGTCTAAGAAGTTTTGAAAACTAAAATGAAATGTGTTGTTCACATGGAAACAACTTCATCTGTTCTTCACTCTTTGGGCATAAAAAGCCTCGGTTTAACTATTAGGAAATAATTTACAATCTTCATTTCCCACTTAGTGAGAAATAGCCATTTTGCTACCCAAAATATTCCAGTCTCTGATTTTACATTGCTCCCCTAGCTTTTCAGCAGGTACAGTGTAACTTATAGTGTATAGACAACATTATCTTCTATAGACCTGAAGATTCTAAATTCTGAAAGACATTGATTTCAGGGACATTAGAGAAGCAATTGCTTTCCTCCATAAAACTCTTCTAGCTCTATGTATATTTCATACAAAACAACCTATTTTAATTGGAAATACATTAAGACTATAATACCTTTTTATGTAATAAAATAATTACAATTCCATCCCTTATCTGCATTTAATCTACCTTTCCTAAGAGTGATTTTCTAATTGTAAGTAGGGAGAGCTTCTTCACTTACAAGAATATTTCATGAGTTTCCTGGCTCATGAAATTCTGGAAAGAATTTGATCCTTACCCATAAACTGAATAATGTCATGTTTAATCAATTTATGTATCACTTTAAAATAGATATTTTGAACATGTATAGAACTATATCAGGACTAGAAAGAAAAAGACTTTCTGGGTCCCAGTCTGCTTTGGATGCAGGGATAAATATGGGTCTCCTGAGAGACAATCCTAACAGATGAGGAGGAGTTCTGGAAATAGGTGCATCCATTCAGCAGCCAGTGTTGAGGGTGGTGGGGTCCACATAAATGTGACATAGCTCAGGTTACCCAGTGACCTGAACCTGCTGTTCATCCTCCTGTTATTGTAGACTGACATATACTAGGTGCTTAACATTATTACTTGAAAGAATGAGGAATGAATTTTTATTATAGAAAATCCTAATTTATTTATGGAAAATGATGTATTTTTAAAAGTTCATCATTTAATGCACACCAAGACATTTGTCAAGATTCTTTCCCCATAATCCTGACTGAAGGTGTTAAATGACATGTGATTATGGAAATTGCCTTAAAATCAAAGCCAGGAGACTTATAACTTATATCCTTATTTCAACCTGACCACTAGCAAGTGTGAAATAGGGCATTCTCATTCTAAATTTTATCCTCTGTAACACAAGAATAAAACCATTCTTTAATATTGCAGTGGGCAATTGCAAAGATGAGAAAATATAGACATAAAAAATGAAAGAGTCTAAAAGAATGCAAAATAGGATCATGGAGCTGTTTTGATTAGAATTAAATAGACAATTGGGGAAATATTTGACCCTCTTCTATATTCCTTTAGTGAATAAATTCTAATATAAGTGAAAGGACTTGCATACAGGAAGCTGGCCACTATAGCACGAAGCCACTTGCCTGGAGAGCAGAGGGCACAAAGCCACTGGAGACAATGTCTTGTAGGTCAGACTCCTGAGGGAGATTGCTGCAAAAGTAAAAGGGAGAAGGACAAGTGCTAGAGGAGAGATGGGACAACAGAACAAAAGGTGAAAATCAAGTCTGTCCTTGTCATCACTCTGCTTAAAATGATTCTATGATTCAGTTCAACTAAGTTTGACTCTTGATATATTAAAAGGAAATATGTAAAATTTAAAAGATTCATTTCTTAATTAAGTATGACTTTCAAAAGTCCTATCTCCCTAGAGACACCAGGAGGTCTCTAATCAGCTTTCTGATTAAGTCATGATGTCTGGCTTGGGCAGGGTCCTGGCTTTCCTGGGACTGGGCTGAGGTGTTGCCAACAATAGTGAGACTGTCATTAGAGAAATAAAAAAAAAATCACTTTCATTTGCTCTATTAGAAACATGTTTCCTTTACATATTAGAGACTAGAAATTAGAGCAAAAGTAAGATTAAAAAATAAACTGCATCAGTATTGTAGAGTGAGAGACTGAATTGTGGTAGATATTTCCTTTTTATCTTATTAATAATTTTAATATATTTGTTAAATCATTTAGAAACATAACACTAGAATGATGTGTTTGATGGCACATGTGCAGGGTTTAGTTGTGCTGTAAGTAAAGAGGTACCTTAATACTAGAGACAACATCCAAAAAAAATTCACTCATGTAAGATGACAAGCTTGGTTGTTTCTGTTTTCAAGAAAATACCTAGTTAAATTGATAATTAGTAATTACAAACCTATGTTATATTCCAAATTCACATTTTCAAGAGGTTTGATTTTTCTTCCTAACAGAGGCAGCCAGAACAATGTGGAAGGTGGACTTGTGAAGAGCACAATTCTATTTCAGTTGAACATACAACAAAATTGCCAGTGGAAAACAACTCGTTTTAATAAGGTGATTTCTAGCTCTCTAGGTCGGGAATTTAAGTTAGAGACAGGACATTTGTGCTTTCATTACAGAGTTTTCTCATGTGTAAGGTTATGTCATTGGTTTCCAGAATTATGCAGATTACGTAGGAAGAAGAAAAACTGGTCAAAATGAGTGGATTCCAAATTCTGGAGAGTATAACAAGTACTTTCAAGTGGGAGATTAGCAAAAGTAGAAATGGAGGCCAAAGTACTAATTTATTAGGGCTTTGTTGATTAACAATATCTAGGTTACTACTGCTAATTTTTTTAAAAAAAATTCAGAGTTGGGAAGAATTGAAAAGCATTAATGGAAAAAAATCAGAAGGCACAATTAAAAGCAGTTCAAAGCGTAAGGCAGAGTTATTCATTTTTTTTAAAGCAAGCAAATCAGACTTTCAAAAGGTCAAAATGGATGTAAATTAGGGGAGAAAAGGAAGAGAACATCAAGAAAGCAGTTATCTGGAAGCTACTGTGACAGAACAGATCTGAGCAATATCCAGATTCCATTTGAACATCTAGGAGAAGGGCAGAAGCTTTGCGTTGTGAATGGGCACACTCTCCTAAACATGTTAGGGGCATGCATGGGGACAGAAAAGGTGAGGATGTGAGTGTTAAATAAAAATTCCTCATGTTTAGATGGAAAGGGTCCTTGAAAAAGAAAATCCAAAATTTGATTCTTATTAACCAGCTTCATCTATCAAGATTAGAAAAAGAAGGCACTATGCCATTAGCACGAAAGAATAGGCACAAGATTCACAAAACAAAAAAACAAACCCCTCCTTGGGCCCAAAGCATGTTGGTGTAAAGTCCTGGCAGCTCCTATGTGATTATGAAACCACATTTCCAAATAAAACTCGAATCATAACCAACTATAGCCACTATTAATAAGTAAGAAAAGAAACAATGTGTATTTTTAGGTATAACAGCATATTTTAAATTTGGACAAAGGCAAATTTCCCACAACAGTTCCTACACATCTGGTGACAAATTTTCAGAGTTGATAAAATGTTTCTGAGTGCTTCTGAATAACAGTGAAATGTACAAGTCTTAACAATCTTTCTTTTTATCAGCAAAGTAGGAACAAAGATATTTATCTACTTCTTCAGGCATTTCACAGTTCATCAGAAGAGAATGGAAGATAAAAGTAAAAATAAAATTTCCCATGAGATAGCAACACTGGCAAAATGGATACTTAATTTGGATTGCATATGCCCATGAAGGTTTTCTTCTTAAGTGATTTGTGTTCCTAACAGCTCTGTATGGCTGTGAAGACAGATTGTCAATAGTAGAATGGGAAATCTAAGTAGCTGTATTCAGCGGTTTCCCATGAAGTTAGAGATACAATATATGGCGCATTAAATCAACTACTACCTATACAGAAGAATTAAAACACATAAAACTGAAATCCAGGGCTGCTGCTTAACAAGGTCATTGAATAAATCTATGCACACAATGTATGCTTCATAATTCCAGAAGGAACCATTTGAATAAAGGCCAGTTGTGCAAAATTTACTTAAAAAAATAAACGGAAATTATCTGAGGAACCATGTATTCCTGACTGCTTTAACTAGAGACTGCAGAATATCATAATATTTAATTTTTATTTCAGAATTATACAGACTGGCTTAAATAGGCAGAATTCAAGTTATCTCAATGCCAAGGTATCTCCTGGCTATTTCAGCAAGCATTCAGGGTCTTATCTGAGTTCAGCTTGAAGGTCACTCACATCACTTAACTCCACTGTCCATATTTTGTCCTAACCTCAACCTCTGACATGGTTGATGAGCAACCTCTTCAAACACAGCTGCTGTGCCCCCATCAGTATCAGGGGCCAAACCCAAGGTGAGACCAGTTCTGGTGTCTCTTAATGGGTTTCTATCAGTTGTGTGCAGTTTAAGGAAAATCAAATCATCCTCTCACTTACATCTAGAACCATTGAGAATCTGGAAGATCTCCTCTTCCACACAGAAGATCTACTGCTTCCACACAGAAATAAAGAGCGAGCCCCATTACCATCACTTTTATTTATGCAGGAGAAATGACAATAGAAACATTAAATCCTTTAGGAAAAAACACAAAACTTGACTTTTTACAGAGATATTCTCTGGCCTCCTGGCCTCTAAAGACAATTTCATAAAGATTGCAACATAGGTACACTGGGAAATATATCAGCCTCATTCATAGTCTCTTGATCAGACTTGTATGCTTATGATCACCATGTTTCTTTTACAGCATGCAAGAAATATATTAAACAATGGGAGGTACTTCTCTTCTCTTAGGTAGACCTGTGTTTCTGTCCCACTGAGTACATTATGGTAAAGATAAGCCTGACAAATTACAAGGCCAATTGGTCAAGTTAGAGCCTATTATTGCAGGAGTCTAAGACCCAAAGGCTTAAATATCCTATTTCTGTACTAGAAAGTGTAAGAAGAAAAATTATGTAGAAAAGTGAATGCAATTAAAAAAAGAAAGAAAAAAAAATCAAGCTGATTTTTGGGCACTGCCATCTGTATGACAAAAATCATATATGTATTTTCTATGCTTTAAATTCAATGATTTGGAAGGAATTCCTTTTCTCTCTTAAATGATAAATCTTGAAACTACTATCATAAATGCCAATTTCCAATCTTCAAAATCTGGCACAGTATGTGGTGCTTCCTAAATATCTTTATATGCATAAGTAGGACTTTAAAAACTATGCCTCTTAATCTATGGCTGTTGATGTAATTGAAGGAACATACTGGGGGATGTGGGGAAGTAGATTGAATTCGTTTCATGATGGTTATTTTAAATATGATCCTCAATTCCAAGGAAGAAATATTCCTTAATTGAAATATTCCTTAATTCCTAAACTCTGTTTTAAACAAATTCCTTATAGTCACTTGAACAGTGGATACGATCAGACATTTATCATCAAATGAAGATGATATTGGACGCAGGCAAAGGGACACTTTTGTGGTTCCTTTGTGGCCACATAGTAAGATCTGCCTTCATCCCCAGGGCCTATTTTATAGCTCTGCCTGGTGGTGGTAGAAATTTTTTCACAGTTCTGTCCTGAGTTGATGACATTTAGCTCCTCAGAGGTGAGTGCTTTTCTCCTTTGTTTTTTATATCACGCAGGGTAGCGTTCATGTGTAGAAGATGCTTAATTAATGGTTGTGGAAACTATGAATGGATGGATGAATTCTTAATAATAACGCAAACATATATACACACACGAGAAGGAAGGGTGCATTTAAATTTTCAAAGAGCAAGAAGTTAAGGAACAACATTCTTTAACATCTAAATTTTCATCTTTCATGCCTCATCACACCAACCTATTTACAATGATTTAAAATTATGATCTGACATTATGATGAAATATTAGTTTCATCTTTCATCCTAGGAGGAAATTTGGTCATGGAGTAATAAAAGCTTAGGAGTCAATGAACTGAACTAACAACGTTTACTAGAAAAACACACAGTTCTTTTTTGTTTGTTTGTTTTTTTTTTGGCTATATCAGACATCAAGGACTTGGCAGGACTAATAAAAATATAAAAAAGAAGAAAAAAGTGAGACCAAGTTTCTGCTTGTGTTTGTGAGATCCATATTTTATATTACAGTGGTTGCCATGAGAGTTCTGAAAAAGCTGAGAAGCATTAAAAAATAACACATTAACATTCAGAAAAGCCCTTCTCCAAGAACCTGTTTTTCCATGCAAAAGTATTACTAACTGTAGAGTTAATCTGAAATTGTGAAGATAGCAATAAGAAAGATAGCTGTCAACATTTCCATTGCAGAAGCAATATTTCATTTTTATAGATTTAATCGCATCATTTTAGGACCATATGGCTCATGAAAAATAAGGATGAAGATGGGAGCAGAATTTAGAGAACACATTGGGGTAGTTTTTTTTTTTTATCATAAATGCCCTCCATGATGTATATCCAGTCCCTTGTTGCTAGAAAATTCCTAAATGATAATCTTTACCTGTTAGATAACAAATGAGTGAATGAGTATGTCACTTGATAATGTAGGTAAATTTTCTGGATTGTTTAAAAGAAATCAAAAGAAAAATCTGTAAAATGAAATTGATTAAGTACAAAATTCTATGCTTCACTGTGCAATGCTGCAGATTTTAAGCCCATTTTTTCCAAAAATAGTGAAAAACAACTATATGAAGCTTTTCTTTTTTAAAAAAAGTGTCTGTTATTACTTAAAAATCATTTATTACTAAACTGTCTTTGGAGCAAGATTAGGATGTGTGAAATACTTGTGAATATATATTAATGAGGTGGTAATGAATATGTGATGGAGTACAGTTTGATGTGTAAGGGGCTTTTTAATCTAATACTCTGAGCCAGGACTTCAGACCTACAATGATTATGGGAACATCCTTGTGGAAGGGTCTCACTTTATGTTAGGAGTCGCCATCAGTCATTCCACTTTTATTTTCTTGCTATTGCCTTAAGCACTTTAGTGATGGATCTAGACAGATAATTTCTTTATCCCCTCAGGTTACGCTCTTAGGACCGAAGTTTCTCCAAAGGTAAACTGTATTCAGTAAATGGGGAGAATCACCTTTCTCCAGCCTCATTAAATTTATCCTGTGTCACAAAAAGACACAAAGAAGTGCTACTTATGAACCACAATTGGGCTGTTCTGAATCTTTCTTCTTCAGGGCTTAAGTAAGGGAACACGTAACTCATCAGGTTCTAATCACACTGACAAACACTGAGAAGAAGTATGGGATTTTTCTCTTTTCTTTCATCCTACACTTCCTCCCCTCATCCTATAGTCATTCATTGGGGCTCGGAGTTATTCAATCTCTTCCAATGCCCATGATAAGGTGTGGGTTGCACTTTGAAACTTTGAGTACCTAGACTGAGCCAGCAAAAGCAATTGGTCTATTTGACGAGAAAATAACCTTTTGCTTGGGAGAAGTAAGTATACCAGACTTTAGATTTTATTATGATGCATGTATTCATTCATACCTTTGTCTATAAATATAACTTTAGTTTGTTTTCCAGACACAAGGCTTCTAATTCTGATCTGTATCAGGAAACTCATCAACAAAAGAATGTTTGATATTTTATGCATCAAGTGCTTATTTTTTCCTGTATTTAGAATTTTTTCCTAATTTTTTGTTCTAATTTGTTATGTATGACAGCATAATGCATTACAATTCATATTAAATATATAGAGCACAATTTTTCATCTTTCTGGTTGTGTACAAAGTATATTCACACCATTGATGTCCTCTTCATACATGTACTTAGGGTAGTGATGTCCATCTCATTCTACCATCTTTTTTTTTAATCCCTTTGGCCTCTCCCTCCTGCTCCCTCTTCTTTCCCCTAACTACAGTTTTTCTAATCTTCCAATGGCCCCCCTCCAAACCCCACTATGAATCATCCTCCTAATGTAAGAGAAAATATTCGACATTTATTTTTTTGGGGATTGGCTTACTTCACTTAGCATTATATTATCCAACTTCATCCATTTACCTGCAAATGCCATGATTTTATTCTCTTTCATTGCTGAGTAATATTCCATTGTGTATATATACTATGTTTTCTTTATCCATTCATCTACTGAAGGGCATCTAGATTGGTTCCACAGTTTAACTATTGTGAATTGTGCTGCAATAAATATTGATGTGGCTGTGTCCCTATAGAATGCTGTTTTTAAGTCTTTGGGGTATAGACCAAGGAGAGGGATAGCTGGGGCAAATGGTAGTTCCATTCCCAGCTTTCCAAGAAATCTCCATACTGCTTTCCATATTAGCTTCCATATTTTGCGGTCCCATTGGCAATGTATGAACATGTCTTTCCCCCACAACCTTGCCAACACTTATTGTTGTTTGTATTCTTAATAACTGCCAATCTGACTGGAGTGAGATGAAATCTTAGGGTAGTTTTGATTTTCCTTTCTCTAATTGCTAGAGATAATGAACATTTTTTCATATATTTGCTGATTGGTTGTATATCATCTTCTGAGAATTTTCTGTTCAGATTCTTGGCCCATTTAATGACTGGGTTATTTGTTTTCGGGGAGTTTAGCTTTTGGAGGGCCTTTATATATCCTAGAGATTAGTTCTCTATCTGATGTGCATGTGGCAAAAATTTTCTCACATTCTGTAGGCTCTCTATTCACCTCACAGAATGTTTCTTTTGCTGAGAAGAAGCTTTTTAGTTTGAATCCATCCCATTTATTGTTTCTTTATTTTAATTTTTGTGCTATAGGAGTCTTGTTTAGGAAGTCAGGGCCTAATCCAATATGATGGAGATTTGGGCCTACCTTTGTTCTATTAGACACAAGGTCTCTGGTTAAATTCCTAGGTCCTTGATCCACTTTGAGTTGAGTTTTGTGCATGATGAGAAATAGGGGTTTAATTTCATTTTGTTGAATTTGGATTTCCAGTTTTCCCAGCACCATTTGTTGAAGAGGCTATCTTTTCTCCAATGTATGTTTTTGGTGCCTTTGTCTAATATGAGATAACTGTAATTATGTGGGTTAGTCTCTGTGTCCTCTATTCGGTACCATTGGTCTACCAGTCTATTTTGGTGCCAAACCATGCTGTTTTTGTTACAATTGCTCTGTAGTATAGTTTAAATTCTGGCATAGTGATCCCATCTGCTTCACTCATCCTGCTAAGGATTGCTTTAGCTATTCTGGGTCTCTTATTTTTCCAGATGAATTTTATGATGGCTTTTTTTCTATTTCTATGAGAAATGTCATTGGAATTTTGATTGGAATTGCATTAAACCTGTATAGTGCTTTTGATAGTATGGTCATTTTGATAATATTAAGTCTGCTATACAGGAACAAGGGAGATCTTTCCATCTTCTAAGGTCTTCTTTCATTTCTTTCTTTAGCATTCTGTAGTTTTAATTGTAGAGGTCTTTTACCTCTTTCATTATGTTGATTCCCAAGTATCTTATATTTTTTAAGGTTATTGTGAATGGGGTAATTTTCCTTTCAGAGGATTTGTCACCAATATACAGAAATGCTTTTGATTTATGGGTTTTGATTGTGTATCCTGTTACTTTGCTGAATTCATTTACTAGTTCTAGAAGTTTTCTGGTGGAATTTTTTGGATCTTCTAGGTATAGAATCATATTATCAGCAAATAGTGCTAATTTGAGTTCTTTTTTTCCTATCTGTATCCCTTTAATTTCTTTCATCTGTCTAATTGCTCTGGCCAGTGTTTCAAGGACTATGTTAAATAGAAGTGATGAAAGAGGGTATCCCTGTCTTTTTCTAGTTTTTAGAGGGAATGCTTTCAGTTTTTCTCCATTTAGAATGATGTTGGCCTGGGGCTTAGCATAGATAGCTTTTAAAATGCTGAGATATGTTTCTGTTATCCCTATTTTTTCTAGTGTTTTGAACATGAAGTGATGCTGTATTTTGTCCAATGTTTTTTCTGTGTCTATTGAGATGATCATATGGTTCTTATCTTTAAGTTTATTAATGTGATGCATTACATTTATTGATTTCCATATGTTGAACCAACCTTGTATCCCTGGGATGAACCCCACTTGATTGTGGTGCACTATCTTGTTGATATGTTTTTGTATTTGATTTGCCATAATTTTATTAAAAATTTTTGCATCTATGTTTATTAGAGATATTGGTCTGAAGTTTTCTCTCTTTGTTGTGTCTTTGCCTGGTTTTGGAATCATGGTGATATTGGCCTCATACCATGAGTTTAGAAGTGCTTCCTCTTTTTCTATTTCCTGAAATAAATTGAAGAATATTGGTATTAGTTCTTTTTTAAAGGTCTTGTAGAACTGGGCTGTGTATCCATCTAGTCCTGGGCCTTTCTTGGTTGGTAGGCTTCTGATGGCATCTTCTATTTCATTGCTTGAAATTGATATGTTTATATTGAGTATATCATCTTGATTCAATTTGGGCAAATCACATGACTCTAGAAATTTGCCAATGCCTTTGATAATTTCTATTTTATTGGAGTACAAGTTTTCAAAATTATTTCTAATTGTCTTCTGTATTTCTGTAGTGTCTGTTGTGATATTTCCTTTTATCACGTATGTTAGTAATTTGAGTATATGCTCTCCTTCTCTTCGTTAGAATGGCTAAGTGTTTGCAATTTTATTTATTGTTTTTCAAGGAATCAACTTTTTATTTGTTAATTTTTTCAATAGTTTCTTTCATTTCAGTTTCATTGATTTCAGCTCTGATTTTAATTATTTCCTGTCTTCTACTTTTGGTGTTGACTTTTCTTCTTTTTCTAGGGCTTTGAGATGAAATGTTAAGTCATTTATTTGTTGATTATTTCTTCTTTTAAGGAATTTATTCTTTAAGGAACTCCATGAAATGAACTTTCCTCTTAGTGCTGCCTTCATAGTGTCCCAGAGATTTTGATATGTTGTATCTGTGTTCTCATTCACCTCTAAGAATGTTTTAATCTCCTCCTTGATGTCTTTTGCAACCCATTGTTCATTCAGTAGCATATTATTTAGTCTCCAGGTGTTGGAGTAGCTTTTAGTTTTCATTTTATCATTGATTTCTAATTTCATTCAATTTTGAACTGATAGAATGCAGGGTAGTATCTCTACTTTTTCATATTTGCTAAGAGTTGCTTTTGGCATAATATATGGTCTATTTTAGAGAAGGATCCATGTGCTGCTGAGTAGAAAGTATATTTGTTCACTGAAGGGTGAAATATTCTGAATATATTAGTTGAGTCTAATTTATTGATTTATTATTGAGTTCTATAGTTTCTTTTTTCAGCTTTTGTTTGGATGATATATCCATGGTGAAAGAGGTGTGTTGAAGTCACCCAGAATTATTGTGTTGTGGTCTATTTGACTCTTAAACTTGAAAAGAGTTTGTTTGATGAACGTAGACTCTCTGTTGTTTAGGGCATATATATTTATTATTGTTATGTCTTGTTGACAAACTGACTCATGCCAACTGAGTTCTGTTGACTCTTCAGAAGCACTATTGTTGATGTCTTGGAAATTTCTGCTGCAAAAGCAAGGTGGTTTAATTTTTGTTTTTTTCTTTTCCTTTGATGGTGTTCATCAAGTATAATTCAAATAAATATTCAGCTTTTCAGTTTGTGTTTAAACTAGCTCACTAAAGTTGCTCTTAATTGGAACTAAAGAAGCAAGGCATAGTTCAGGGAATGAGATATTTATATGGAAGTACTTTTTGCTCATGAGCTACTAATTAGTTCAATTTGGAATAGATACTTCTGAAATTTTCCAAGTTAGAATTATATTCTACTAAGCTAATTAATATATGAAAACATTGTGTACTCATAAATGTCAATGCAGAGTGACATTGGAAAAATATAAGAAAAAGACAAATAAGAAACTAGATCACAGTTTTCTTAATTTATTTTGTAATTTAACTAGTTCTTAACAATTAAAATAATCAAATATCAAAATTGATTTAAATCTTCTTATACTTTATAAAATTTTAGCTGGTACATAAGAACATCAAATTTGTACACATTATTGGGGTGTTATATAATGTTGTGACATTATATATTACATAATATTTAAGCCTGTTTAATCATATTTAGCTCCTCAACCATTTATCATTTCTTTGTGATGAAAACTTTCAAAATTTTTCTTATACCTTTTTGAACTGCACATGATGTTTACCTATCATGCTGTGCTATAATATCTCAGAGCTTCTTGCTTTATCTAACTGTAACTTAGTAAACATTGATCATACTCTCCTATGCCCTCTCACCACTTCCCCTAAAACTTTCTGAAGTTTACACTTGAGATTATTTTCACATGGCTTTTAATTTTTTCAGGAAATAACTATTGATTTGTATTTCATTAAAATACAGTTAATTTGTTATTTATTGGTACATAATTATGTTAGTATTATCCTTAATATCATATATATGAAATGTATAATTTCTTAATTGTCTGCTTTCTGTACTAAGCACATAAGATAAAAGGTCCTGCAGTCTGCATGATTTAGACAGCATTTGTCGATGCTTAAAATAAATTACAATTTCTGAAAATAATTTTCTGTAGATTTTCATTTTTGTGAAGCATTTTATGCACCAAATTGAAACACTTGTCAATAAGGAAATAAGCCCTACAATGGCTTGAGGTGACATTTCTTCTCAGTGGTTGGTGTCTAATTATTCTTTTCATTAAATTCGCTTGATCAAAACAAGGATTATGTGTGACTTTGTGCCAATTTCCAAACAGAAGTATCATTGTAAATCAAATTCCTTTTCTTTCTAATCACATTCAGAAATGTTTAATAATAGCTTCATTTGTTTATAAAAAGTACAGGGTAAAAGGTTTTTTCCCCTCTTATTCTTTTAGATGAATAGAACTGACAAATTAAAAAGATCTTTTCAAAAGGATATAAAACAAAACAAAGAGAAAATAGAGAATTTTCCTATATAAAAGCAAAACAACTGATGCCAGTTATTTTTGCCAAGGATACACTTTTTAACCAACTCAACTATGCTTCCAAATTATCTACTAAAATCCAGATATTGGGCTGGATGCTGTGGACAGAAGGAGGAAAAAGGCATGGTTTCTGCTATTAAAATTTCTTCTAGAACAAAATTTTGAGACAACAAAGTCAATTATTTACATTGGGAGGAAGGTGTACTGAGAATATCACAATAGATACCTACTTGTCTAGGAATAAAATATTTAAAAATAAACAAACCCAGTTTATTAAAATCACAATGATTCAAGATAAAAAAATTCTGTATGACACCATTGAACATAGGAAGAAATTCTCCTATATTTTTGTCACTTTAGGCAAGTCTCCTCTTGGCTAAATACTCTGGTGACATTGATAATATTCCTAAGTCACCATTGAAAAATAACTCTAAGTCATTGCTCCATTTCTACTTCCTTTGAGAACATTCATTTAACTAATATGAACTGAGTGACTATTAGATATCAGGAGATGATCTAGGAATGAGAATTACAGTAAACTAGACAGATAAAACCTTTATTTTCATGGGATAAATGTAGTGTTTTTAAGAAGTGTATACAGCCTATTTAAGAAGACTAAGGTATTTTAGCTATCACTATAAATATCTTAAACTTCCTGTTGTTTACTAAAAATAAGTTGTTTATTTCCTAACCCCCCCCCCACACACAATGTACAATTTCTCCTAGAAACATTTTATAACAAAATTAATTTGTGGCTTAAATGCATAAAATACATTTTAGAGCCAAATTTTCACAATGGATTTATGCTTTGTGATAGTGAAGGACTATTTCATTTGAAACATTCATGTGAAAAGCAAGAAAAAGCAAATATTATGAAGATTTACTTCTTTGATGAATCCAATCTTTTTCTCTGAACACTGCCCTCAATGATTCTGTGCATAGATTTATTCCTTGATGAAACTATGTATTACTATCCTTAAAAATTCTCGTTCTTCTAGTTGTATTAAATTTGCCAGTTCTTGCCAGTACTATGGTGGTGTTTCACCCAGCCTCTCAATCACAACAGCAGGTGGAGGTCCTGCATTGGTGCTTTGAGCTCAAATAACCAATTTGCTCATTGATTCTGGAGATAGTGAAGCAATGGCACACAAAAGAAAAATGTCAAAATGCATCTTACAAATATACTGGAATCCCCAATGAAACATGTGTACCAAATTTCATTCTTCAAAGCTAAAAGAATCAGTGACCCTGTATTGAAGCATTGTGGACCACATTGGAGGGTGGTGGTGAGAGTTCATGCCAGTAGCTGCATAGATCCCAGTTTACAAACACTATTGAAGATTATTTCAGATGTCCAACAATAGCATGACCTTCACAAGAGATATCTTGGGAGGTGATGAGTCCAGGGTCATAAGACTCTTAGCATTCTAGGGGTCCTAGAAGTTTGCAGGCATGTCTAAATTTTGTGGATGTAGAAACCTCTCATCTGGAGTTGGAAGAGATGGACATATATGCCACATATTCATATTTTGGAAAAATTTCATAATTATAATAGGGTATTTCCAATTCCTCCTGACAATTGCTATCAGATACAATATTTAAACTTTGCATTTAGTTGGGGTACATGTTCCTGAAATTTCTTGTATCCCAAAGGCAAACCCTCTTGATGTGAAGTGGTCAGACTCACTAATCTACAGCCAATAAAATACTTCCTTTGCATCAGCCACAAAACTTCTTTCACAAGTCACCGACCAGAACCTACAAATTTCTTGAAATACAATGAACAGTATATTCTGCGAGTAACAGACGTAACCTTTGCCAGGCACCCAAAATATTTAGAAATGGTTTGTGCTCCTTTCTTTGGAGATCTTATTCACCATGTTGTTGAAGACAGGTGGAGATCAGGGGGTTTTATAAATTTTCACTCTGTTGTTTTGGAGTTAGTGTAAATGCTCTTGAAGGAATCTTGGTTGCTTCATCTTCATGGCTGTCTTTAGGTTCTATTAAGCTCAGATCCAGCCTTTCCTAGGATAGTGTTTTGTTGTTGTTGTTTTGTTTTGTATTTTTAACCCTTCCCTAATTCCTAGGGGAATTAGCATTCCCCTAATGTGAAACCCTCTATGTGGGATAAATAGATGAGTTTTGGTTGTATATCACAATGGCTTTTGCAGATCTAGTAAAGTATGGTTTGATGTAGTTGAAAATTATGGAGTCGTCAATAGTATAGGGATGAAATAATAAATGTTTTAGATGAAAAAGGGTGTGTTTCAGCAAGCAGTAGCAATTTTTAACCACTTTTATGATGTCAGTGGAGAATGAATTTAAAGTGACATTTGATTGGCTTCTTTTGCTTTCAGTCTGTTCTGGCAGAAAATAGCTTGGGTTCTCCGTCTGCCACAGTGCTCCACGGGAACTTGGAGCATGCAGTCTGGAGGTCCTGGCTCGATTTGATATAAGAAATGTTAGGAACATTTAAATTGTATACAAAGATTTTTCCATAAAAGAGATCCACATATACTTCCTAAAGTGCCATGTTTGTATCATGTTATACAATTGATTTTAAAATTTATTTTAATAATGGCAGATAATTTGAAATAGTTAATTCTCTTCATTTTTCATCACTTATTTCATAAAGTGTTTTTTAAATTTTTTTTAAACTAAGACCTATGTACTTTCTTACAGCAGCCTTAGCAACTAAGCACAACATCTTTATTTTATTCTATTTTTGTCTTAGAGGTAGGTTCATTTCTCCAACCGTGACTGTGATCTCATTTGCACCCTCCTTTAGAAAATTGCTAATCAGTTATAATAATCACTTTAAATCTGTGACCTTTTATTCTTGAAGGGGTTGCAGTAAATCTATTGAAAAGTGAAACATGAATAAATCCATTGCCCCATTTCTAAAGATGTAAATGGGATTGGATATATTCTTTGTATCCATTTTTTTTTGTTTTTAAATGGGACAAAACTTCATATGTAGTAGAATATTTCATTATTTCCTATAGAACTGAAGTAATTTGTCAATGATTGAACATCATGTGTCCTGAAGCAAGACCTCCAGTGACAGTCATTGCTTCTTGCCAGAAAGCAGATTTGAAGATATGGTTGAAAAGAAACAATAGATAAATCAGCAGAGTCTAAGCTCTGCTCTTGCATCCTCTAAATGCAGACACTTCATTTTGAGAGTTTCTTAGCTGGAGGACCCACTTTCTTATTGCTCTTCTCTTACAGTTTATTGTGAACTAACTTTATAGAAGCAAGTTTAAAAATGTATGTCTTAAAGACTTGTTTAAATATTAAATATGGCTTTTTACTTTAATTATTTGGTGTATGAGTTCATCTGTTGTGGGACTGAATATGTTTGACCTCCCCTAATGTGTGTGTGTGTGTGTGTGTGTGTGTGTGTGTGTGTACCCTTATGAAAAGAGGAAATTTGCACACAGTTTGTACACATGAGAAGACACAGAGCAAATATGACCATCAACAGGCTGAGTGGCCTCAGAAGAAACCAGCCTCACCCACACTTTTATCTTTGACATGTAGCCCTCAGAACTGTGCAAAAACAGATGGTTCTTGTTTAAGCCACTCTGTGTCTTGTACTTTGTTATGGCAGCCTTGGCAAACAAATGCACCATCTTTCTTTAACTTTGTCTTGTCTTTGAGATAGGTTAGTGGGTTAGTCTTTCCAACCATGATCCCTCTTGCTCCTTTCTCCATTAGAATACTGTTAGTCAGTGATACTTTCTTTCCCTTCTTCACTTTCTATCTACTCCTTCTCAATTTGCTTAATTTTTCTACTACCACATTCTGGTTCTTCCTGTCACTTTATTATCCTCACATTTCAGAATAATAATTGATATTTAAAAACAACTTTCTCACTTCTGATTTACTTGCCAGCCCTATGGAGTTTGGAATTACAAAATAGCTTTCTATTTCATTTACTTTCATTAAGGTCTCTAATCATTGAATGGCTGAATCCAGTGGTTATGTTTTGTCCTTGGATCATTTTATTTTGGTGTCTCTTCCTTCCTAACTCTTCACCTGCTTTTCTGTTCCATTTCTCATCAGGGTCATCAATGCTCTTGCACAGACTCCTCATCTCAAGTGTTGATATTACCCATGTTTGTTTCTTTGGCCACCCTCCCTCTGCTCTTGATATTGTATTCTTTGGTAATCTGAGTAATTCTGGAGCAACTTCAATGATGGCCAAGGTCACCAGCATTCATGGTCTCTAGTCCTGCCTCCTGCTTTTATCTTTCTTCTAACCTGCAAATTTGTCTCTTAGGTACCTTGTTTTCCTAAGTGCAAATCCGTTATTATTTTTTTCTCTTACTTTGCTCTCATTTCAGTGTTCTCTCCATCATTTAGCAACTCTAATTATCACACTAATTATCCATACTAGAACCTTAAGTTAACACAAGAAATTGTAGTGCTTGCTTATTGCTGAAAAAAGAAAGTATGCACATTTAAAAAAGTACCAACTTTAGCTTAAAGTTTTATTGTCTCAGTAGCACCCAATGCAAAGAACTAAAGGTAGAAGTTTCTCAGTAAACTTTCATGATTAACTCTTTCTTTCCTATATCTTTGGGAATATGCTATTAAACATTGTGAGCAGAGTAAAAGTTAATTTGGAAGTTGATGGAATATTTGATAAAATCATTTTAAACATCTGGAATAGTTGAGATACATAGTTAAAGGTAAGATTCTTTTATTTTTCACATATAAAATATCAAGAGATCTGAATTGTTTCTGTACTTTAGAAATTAGACATTTTGAACATTGTGGATAATAAATGCTCTTCTCTCAATTTCAGAACATGTTAGAAAAAGTTATGAAGGCTTCAGCAGTATTTTAAATAATTACATTGAATATGCACCTGCTAAATTTCCCAATTACATTTTAGTGTTCTGCAAGAAAGGTTAAAGTAGCAGTAAAACCTAACTCTACTAAAGGAACAAAGCCTTCACTTTGAAAGATGACCTTGAGTGACTTAGTACATGCACTAAATTCTAGCATTCTAAAAACCCTCAAGGTTCACATGTTCGAAACAAAGATATCTAGTAAGTGTTAAATATCAACTAAATGTTTTTGGTTTAATCCTTTTTATAGTATAGTGAAAATTTCTGTAGAATTTGCAGGATTTTCATCCTGTTTAGGATATTCTACAATTAATAAACCATGAAACTCTGGATTGGTTAAGTACTAACATACTCAGTAAACTCAGTGCTTCATAGGCAGCTGTAATCTGGATTATGTCAGATGAATCTCAAGTAACTTTCTGAGGAATACGTTTTCATATAAGAAAATTTAATAATTTAATATTGAATTATTATAATTTATATTAATCTTTATTAATCCTACCTGCACACCTATATGCTAACTCACTATAGTCCACCCTCCCATGGGAACTAGAGAGGGTTGCCACACAGGTAGGAAGGTGACATAAAGGAAAAGCTTTAATGGGAGATGAAAATTCTAGAAAACAACATTTCACAAACAGAATGACTCAGTGCCTGAAAGCACAGGTGTCAGAATCAAGTGGAAAGAGGGTGAATGTCTGGATCTAGAATGTTCTCTTCAATTTCTTTTATTAGTATTTTATAATTTTTCTTATAGCAATCTTTCACCCATTTGATTAAATTTATTCCCAGGTATTTTATTTATTTATTTTTGTATTTATTGTAAAGGGGATTTCTTCTTTTCTAATTCATATGTCTTTTCTTTCTTTCTCTTGCTGAATTGCTCTGGCTGTCTCACATCATACCACCTAATATAATCCGTTTAATATCAGCATTGTCTTCCAGTACTACATTGAATGAATGTAGTGAATGTGAGCAAAAAAAAATGGATTTTTAAATCAAACGAGAGAACAATTTAAAGATTTTGAAAATTCTCAACCTATCCATATCATAATAAATGAGAAAGAAAGAACACCAGTGATGTGGCCAAGCAACAGATTGATAAGGAAATTAGTGTGTATTGGCCAGGTGCCACTCACCAAGACAAGGAAAGAGTGACCCTGACGGCATTTCAAATATCACTGGTGATGCCACTCCCATTACATGCTAAAGTACAAGAGCCTGGGAACAGATTAATTTTAAGGTAGGGTCATGGATACCTGTGGGACAATGGCATTTGCTGCCTGGTGCCAGTCCAAGGCTTCACTCTCAGCATACTGGTATTACTCTCCTTTTGGCAAATACCTGGATTAGCTCTAGTTGGCCCAGATGCTGCATGCACTGTGTTGGCTGTCCCTCCTGAGGACATTGGTTATTAAACTGGGTGGCATCTGTATGATGCCATTTCCATCAGGAAGCAGAGAATACAGGCAATGAGGGCATGGCTACCTCTACCTAGGTTTTTAAGGATGGAGCAGCTAGGAGCATCAGGTGCAGGACCCAGGAAAGGGACTGCCATTCAGGTGGAGTCACCACAGAGAGTACCCACTAAGGCAATGCTCAGGAAAGCCATGAAAATGGGACCACCCTTGAGATCTCAAAGTGATAGAGACAACAGCATGATTAGAGACATTTAATAGGTAACTAATAGGACTTATGAGAGCCACAGCATGAGATGCACACAGCAGAACCACGAGGGCAGGGATGTATGAAGCTTATGAACCCAATCCAAGTATGACCCATGTGTCTGAAAGCAGAACATGAATCAAAGATGACTATTCTCATGTCCTAATATTTAATATTGTCTTTCCTGTTGAGTTTCAGACTTTTATGGGACCTGTTATTCCTTTTTTCTTTCCTATTTCTCCCTTTTGGGATAGAAATGTTTATCTTTTGTTTATCCCACATATATTTTGACAGCATAAAACTTTTTTGCTTTTACAAGCTCACAGCTGGAGGTGGATTTGCTTTAGAATCAATTACAACTTGAGTATCACTCATATCTGATTTAGGGATCTGGATGAGACTTTAGTCTTTTGAGTTGACAGGTATAAATTAAGACAATCCAGGCTACCGAAATCGCATGAATGCTGACCTACTCCACCTGTGTTTCTATAACAAAATGTCCAAGATGTGGTAATTTATACAGAACATAAATTTATTTTATCACAGTTTTGAAAGCTTAGAATTCCAAGTTCAAGACAACAACAGGTTCAGTTATCTGGTGAGAACTGCCCTCTGCTTCCAAGGTGGGACCTTGATTCTAAATCAAAAAGAGGGAAGGGAAGTTGTGTCCTTAGATGGCAGAAGGTGGAAGGGCAAAAGAGTTGAACACTCCATAAGGACTTTTAAAAAATAAATAATAATAAGGGTTTAATTTCATTAAAAAAGGAGGAGCATTCATGGTCTAATCCCATCTTTACAGCCCCACATCTTTTTTTTTTTTTTTTTTGGTAACTAGGATTGAACCCAGAGGCAATTAACTACTGAGCCACATTGCCAGCCCTTTATTATTATTATTATTTGAGACTTAGGGTCTTTCTATGGTTGCTGAGGCTTCTCCTGAACTTGCAATCCACCTGCCTCAGACTCCTGAGCTGCTGGGATTACAGGCAGGGATCACCATGACTGGCAAGATTCCAAATCTACTTAGTATATCATATTGGCCATTAAGTTTCAGTATTGAATTTCAGATGAGACATGTTCAAGCCTTAGAAAATATACTTCATATGTGAGAAGAACATAAATATTGGGGTCCAGGAGTCAAAGTTATGGTGTAATTATTTGTGTTAATTAAAATTGAATCAGAAGATAACAAGATCTAAATGGAGCCTTTGTGTGGGAACGATTCCAGCCATGTGTGTGGCAGCCCATCTAATGTCCAGAGGAGCAATGGAAAAGGTTCAGGAAGGAGAATGCAGGGCCACCTCTGCAGGGCTCTTGCCACAAGTCATGGTGTTTGCACCCTGTGTCGTCAGTAGCATCTCCACTGAGCAGAGCTTCACTATAATTTTGGGCACTGTTGCTGTTTTCATGGTCCTCAATCTTGGCCTCTGAGGATTTTATGTAGGGTACCTAATATATCTGTTTAAAAGAAATGTCTTTTTGTTTTCAATTTAGTCACTTCAAACTGAGATAGTTTTGTCTTGACTTTATTATTAAATTGATTTATCTCTAGGGTTCTGCATTTTACCTCTGTGTAGTCTAAGGAATATGGAATATGCACAGAAATTAAAAGATGGGTGAAAGAGAATGGGTGATATGAAATTTGACTATCTATTGGCACCAGAAAACAAATATAATCCAAATTATAGCAAAGAGCTCTGCAAGACAGTAAAATCACATGAATGATGACCTAACGAATATAAAGCTAATGGAAATCAGTAGGAACACATAATTGTCAAGGAAAGACTCAAAGGCAAACAAAACTTGATAATTTCTGGTCTCAGGTACAGAAATTGATCCAAAGTGATAAGCAAAATGGATTTCAGAAATAGGAAAGAGGCTTGTACTAAGACATGCATTCTCCACAATGAGTGCTTCCCCTCTTCCTGGCAATCAAACTACACCCTAATGGAAACATCAAGGCACTTGGAGTGATCAGGACAAAGGGCTCATGCTTGGGTTATTTTGAGGAATCATCATTTAAGTTATCATTTCTTTTCATGATGTTACAAGGTAAGAGGTTCAAGTTGTTGATTTGAGTAATTTCTGAAAGCAGGATTTTTTTTCCACTTTCACTAGAAAAAAAAATTTGTAAATGTCATTTTAAGATAAAATCATAAAAATTTCTACTTATTTAGATGAATGATATAGAAGTGTTTCAATACATTTTCTTAGTCATCTATTTGGGCTTTTGTGTTTCAGAAATGTGAAAATTTGAAACTATGCTTTTTTTTGGGGGGGATGTCACATTATCTAGATCTTTTCTGATGTCATCTAACCTTGGCCTCTGCTTTATAAACAAGCATTAATTTTGAAGAGAATTGATATTATGGTCTGTGCTCTAATTAAGAAATAAACAGATAACAGACTTGTTCGGAAATATTTTTTAAACTTGGAAACAAAAGATATATTTCAGAAGAACAATGTATTAATTATGCCCTGACAAAATATATGAAAAAACGTATTAAACAGACTTACATCCAACCACAAATTATAAGTAGAAATATAAAACTAGCTTTAAATATGAACATAACCCTAATCAGAGTGCCAAGTTAAATGCTCTCTAATAGGTAACTTGCTTAATATCTTAGTTTTGCTGTTTTTATTTATTTTTTCATCTCTTCCAATTTTTTTTCATCTAGTTGTCTTCTGTTTTTTTTTTTTTTTTTTTTTTTTTGTGTGTGTGTGTGTGTGGTGCTGGGGATCAAACCCAGGGCCTTGTGCATGTAAGGCAAGCACTCTACCAACTGAGCTATATTCCCCAGCCCTGTTTTTGTGCATTAAGGGAGGAAGGAAGAAAAGGGAAGGTGGCTCAAAGAGTTTCACACTGTTCCTGTAGCAACACACGCTCAGTAATTACTGGATCTAATGTGGAGGCTTACAGTAATTCCTGGTATAAGCCAAAGATTTGAGGAACTACTTGGAGGCTATATGGGAAAAATACACACAGTTCTTCTTAAAAGAATTTAGAGATTCACACTCTTTTTTTGTATTTTATTTTACTTCATTGGTTTTTCTCAGTTATACATGAAATTACAATTTATTTGGTTAAAATTATACAAGCATAGGGTATATCTTATTCTAATTAGGATCCCATTCTTGTGGGTGGTCATGATGTTGGGATTCATCTAGATAATTTCATATGTGTACATAGGAAAATTATGTTAAACTTATTCTACTGTCTTTCCTATTCTTATCCCTCTTCCCTTCTTTTAGTTCTCCTTTGTCTAATCTAGTGAACTGTTCTTCTTCCTCTCTACTCCTTTGATTGTGGTTTAGCTACCACATATCAGCTGAAACATTTAAACTTTGCTTTTTTTGGGGGTGGGGGTGGAAGTATGACCTTTTTTGTTTGGGGTTTGGCTCATTTCAGTTAGTATGATGGTCTATGGATCCATCCATTTACTGGTAAATGTCATAATTTCACTCTTATTTATGGCTGAATTATATTGTGTGTGTGTGTGTGTGTGTATATATATATATATCATAATTTCTTTATCCATTCATCTGTTGATGGACATCTAAGTTACTTCAATAGCTTAACTGCTGTAAACTGTGTTGTTGTAAACATTGATCTGTCTGTATCACTGTAGTATGCTGATTTTAAATATTTTGTACATATGCTGAAGAGTGGGATAACTGGATCAAATGCTAGTTCCATTCCTAGTTTTTTGAGGAATCTCCCTACTGCTTTCCAGAATGGTTTTACCAATTTGCAGTCCAACCAGCAATGTATGAGTGTTCCCTTTTCCCCACATCCTTGCCAACATTTATTGTTTCTTGTATTCTTGATAATTGCCATTCCGGCTGGAGTGACATGAAACCTCAGGTAGTTTTAATTTGTATTTCTGTAATGGCTAGGGATGTTGAATATTTTTTCATATACTGTTGACCATTTGTATTCTTTTGAGAAGTTTCTGGTTCAGTTCCTGAATAAATAAATGATTGTGTGTGTGTGTGTGTGTGTGTGTGTGTGTGTTTTAAGCTTTTTGAGTTCTTTTTGTATCCTGGAAATTAATAGCCCATCTGAGGTACAGGTGACAAAGATTTTTCTCCCATTCTATATGTTCTCCACACTCTTGTTTCTTTTGCTGTTAGGAAACATTTTAGTTTGATATAATCTCATTTATTGATTTTTTATTTTATTTCTTATGCTTTAGGAGTCTTGTTTGGGAAGTTAGTTCCTGTGCTAATATGTTGAAGTGTTGGGCCTATATTTTCTTATAGTAGATTGTGGGCCTCTGGTTTAATTTCTAGTTCTATGATCCACTTAGAGTTAATTTTTGTGTGGGGTGAAATATAGGGATTAACTTTCATTCTATTAAATATGAATTTTCAGTTTTCCCAGCACCATTTGTTGAAAAGGCTGTCTTTTCACCCTGTGTGTTTTTTGCACCTTTGTGTAGTATGAGGTAACTGTATTTATGTGGGTTTGTCTCTGTGTCTTCTATTCTGTTTCTTCAGTCTTCTTTTCCTATTTTGGTGCCAATAATATGCTGATTTTGTTACTATAATTCTGTAGCATAATTTAAAGTCTGATATTATGATGCTTCCTGCTTTGCATTTTTCACTAAGGATTATTTTAGCTATTCTGCACTTCTTATTTTTCCAAATAAATTTCATGACTGCCTTTTCTTTTTTTTTAAAGAGGAGAGAGAGAGAGAGAGAGAGAGAGAGAGAGAGAGAGAGAGAGAAAGAATTTTTAATATTTATTTTCTAGTTTTCGGCGGACACAACATCTTTGTTGGTATGTGGTGCTGAGGATGGAACCCGGGCCGCACGCATGCCAGGCGAGCACGCTACCGCTTGAGCCACATCCCCAGCCCATGACTACCTTTTCTATTTCTATGAAGAACATGATTGGAATTTTAATAGGAATTGCACTGAATCTGTATAGCACTTTTGGTAATATGGTCTTTTTGGCAATACTGATTCTGCCTATGTAAGAACATGGAAATCTTTCCATCTTCTAATGTGTTCCTCAATTTCTTTATTTAATGTTCTGTAGTTTTCATTGTAGAGGTCTTTCACCTCTTTTGTTAGATTGATTCCAAGTATTTTATTTTATTTTTTTGAGGCTATTATGAATGGGGTAGTTTTCCTAATTTCTCTTTCAGTGCAATCATCATTGATGTATAGGAATGCATTTGCTCTGTGGGTTAATTTTATATCATGCAACTTTGCAGAATTCATTTATTAGTTCTAGAATATTTCTGGTAGAATTTTTTGGATCTTCTAAATATAGAATCATGTCATTGGCATTAGTGATAGTTTGAGTTCTTCTTTTCCTATTTGTATCACTTTAATTTTTTTCTTCTAATTGTACTGGCTAGAGTTTCAAGGACTATGTTGAATAGAAGTGATGAAGGTGGGCATCGTTTTCTTGTTCCTGTGTTTAGAGGGAATAATTTCAGGTTTTCTCCATTAGAATGATGTTGGTCTTGGACTTAGAATAATATAGCTTTTACAATGTTAAGGTATGTTCTTTTTATCCCTAATTTTTCCAGTGTTCTAAATATGAATAAATGCTATACTTTCTTAAATGGGTTTTCTATATCTATTGAGAAAATAATGTGGATCTTGTCTTTAAGTCTGTTTAGGTGATGCATTACATTTATTGATTTCTGTATGTTAACCAACCTTGTATCCCTGAAATGAACCCCACTTGATCATGGGGTGCTGTATTTTTAATATGTTTTTATTTGCATTTTGCCAGTATTTTATGAAGAATTTTGCATCTATGCTCATCAGGGATATGATGTTTTCTTTTCTTGATGTGTCCTTATCTAGTTTTGATGTATGGGTGACACTAGATTCATAGAATCAGTCTGGAGAAATTCCCTCCTTTTCTATTGCATGGAGTAATTTGAGGAGGATTGGGATTAGTTCTTCTTTAAAGGTCTGGTAGAACTTGGCTAAGAATCCCTTCAGTCCTGGACTTTTCTTCATTGGTAAGCTTTTGGATGACTTCTTCAATTTTGTTACTAGAAATTGATCTGTTTAAATATTCTATATCCTTCTGCTTCAATTTCGGAAGAGTGTCTGTCTCTAGGAATTTGTCAATATTTTTGCAATTTTCTAGCTTATTGGAGTATAAGTATTCAATGTAGTTTCTGATTATCTTCCTCATTTCAGTAGTGTTTGTAGCTATATTTCCATTTTCATCATGGATTTTAGCAATTTGAGTTTTTTCTCTTTAAGCTAGCTTGGCTAAGCATTTATAATTTTTTTAATTCTTTCAAAGAACCAATAATTTGTTTTGTTGATTTTTTGAAAAAATTTTGATATCAATTTGATATTAAAGAAACACAATCTTTTCAATGAAATAATATCAGAAAATTTCCCAAATCTTAAGAATGAAATGGAAAATCAAATACAAAAATCATACAAAATATACAAAATTAAAACAGACTCACTCTAAGACACATTACTATGAAAATACTTAACATAGAGAAGAAAAAGGATAGAATTTTAAAAGCAGAAAGAGAAAAAATGATAAAGATAAACCAATTCAGATCTCAGATGATTTTTCAACCCAGACTCTAAAAGCTAGGAAGTCTGGAATAATCTATACCATGCTCTGAAACAAAATGGAAGCTACCAAGAATACTATATCCTGCAAAATGAATATTTGAAAATGAAATAAAAACCTCCACAATAAATAAAATTTAAAATAATTCACAGCTAGAAAGCCAGCACTACAAAACATACTCAATAAAATATTTCAGGAAATGGAAAATAAAAATGAAAAACAGCAGAGTGAAAAATAACACTATGGGAGACCCTCATCATTATACAAAATACATGTATGAAGATGTGAGAAAAAGAAAAAAAAAAGAATAGCGTTACCTTAGATTAGGTAGAGAGAAGTGATGGGAGGGAAGGGGAGAGGATGGGGGATAGGAAGGATAGTAGAATGAAACAGACATTATTATTGCTGTGTGTATATATGTGAATGCATGATCAATATGATTCTGCAACCTGTACACTCAGAAAAACGAGGAATTATATCCCATCTGATTCAAATGTATGACATGTCAAGGTCATTGTACTGTCATGTGTAACTAATTAATACAAATAAAAAATTAAAAAAAAAGAATACCCAAAAGAGAATGTAATTCAACTTATAATTTAGAAATAAACCAATGACAGGAAATAAGTGGAACTTTCAATAATAACATGAAAGACAAAACTTGCGGACTGGATCAAAAACAAGACCCAACAATATGCTGTCTTTAAGAAACTCATCTCATAGACAAAGACAACCATAGACTGAAGGGATGGTAAAAAATATATCACATAGTCCTCATTACAAGCAAGGGTTTCTAGTCTTCTATCAGATAAAGTGGACCTCAAACCAAAGTCAATCAGAAGAGACAAAGAAGGCCATTTCATACTGTTTAAGGGAATCATAAAGCAAGAATAAATAACAGTTATAAATATTTATGTCCCAAATAATGGAGCAGCTACATAAACCCTCCTCAATATCAAGAGTCAAATAGACCACACACAATAATACTAGGTGATTTTAACACACCTCTCTCAATATGAGATTCACATTCTTAAAAGAGTGAGTAAATGTAGCTTTTCCTCAGGAAAAATGCATGTCAGCATTGCTATGGTTTGGATATGAGGATGTCTCCTAAAAGCTCCTGTGCTAATTGTTAGAAATGGAAATTCCAGTGGTTCATTATCACAGTATAGTATTTGGCCTTAATTGGATCCAATTGTAGCCATTTTAATTATACCCCTTCTCGTCATCTTCCCTAATTTTAAAATTAGCCAGTCATGTAGACTGTACCCCTGAGTCGTCTAAACAGGGCAAAGGGCAGCACTGCTTAGCTATATAAACAGGCAGTCTGCCCATCCAGGCATGCTTGCTAGCCAGGTTTCATTGGATGCCCTTCTGTCAGAAGTAGAAGTTTTCCTTGCCCACCCACTTCTGAGTGCATGTTTAATTTCTTACAGCACCTCAGTATTTCTAACATTATGCTGGATTATTTAGAGGTAAAATGATTATATTACAAAAGCTGTACCTAATCAGTCCATCCTAGTTTGAAAAGACTGACTGGGGGTAACTATAGGCAGGTGGGGTGTGTCTGGAGGAGGTGGGTCTCTGGGGTTGTGACTTAGGAGGGCTGTTCTTCTTGCAGCACATCTCCCTTTCTCTGCTTCCTGACCCAGTCATGAACTAAACTTCTCTCTATGGGGCCCTTCCCCATGACATTCTACCTCACTTGTGCCCAGAACAATAGAGTAGGTCATCTATGGACTGAGACCTCTGGAACTTTAAGCCCCAAATAAGGTTTTCATTCTTTAAGTTGCTCTTGTTGGGTGTTTCGGTTACAGTGATATAAAAGCTGACTAAAACAAGGGTCATGAGCAAACACCTTGGTACTTTTTTGAATGTCCATTTCTGCACCATGGCTGCAGAAAGGATTATGGGTGTCTCTGCATTAGAACTATCCTTTTCACTATCTTCTTAATCAGATGACTAAGCTATGTGTAAAAAAAGAGAGGAAATATAAAGTTATAATTAGGCATGCAGTTATGAACTAAGGACTCCAAACTCAGATAAGCCTCTGTTAGAATGTTACATATACAATTTCCTTATTAAGAAACATAAGATAAATAATTTAACCTCATGGAGTCTCACTTTTAGTATCTATAAAATTAGGGTGATACAAGTAATTGTCTTTTAGATTAATTAATGACCAATTAAAGTTCTTTAAGATGTATGGAAAATATTACTATCTTGCAAAAGAAATTAAAATGGTAAGAGATGTTCAAGTGTACGCAAATGATGTTGGAATAACTTCCAGTGCACACTCTAGTTCACAATCCAATTTTATTCTTTTCTTTCCCTAGCAACCCTTTTCCAATAAAAGCAAGGCCATGAGGCTTATAAATTAATAAAGGGGAGGGCAGCTTCACTGAAGTTCAGAGACCAGAGGAGAGTACTGCCTGGAGAAATATTAACCACCTTGAAAGGGAAATTGAAAGTTTCCCTCTATTCATTACAAATTCTCATGGAAAGATAAATTGTGTAGTTAAAAACAATAGATACTAATTAACTGTCTCTCTCTTCTAGTGAAAGACTGGAATTACTGAATGTGTGCTACAAATAAATGGATCATAGACTAGATTTAATTTTTTTTTTAATTTCTTCAGTGTAATTCCTGGAAAGTATGTGTCTATCAAAGTCAGATGATCAACATGGTGCCACGTCCAAAAGCACACAGGAAAGTATTAGAAATGGCTAAGGGAGGTGTTTGTGTTGGATGAACTCTGACTTCCTCAGAGCCTGCATGGAAGGGAGAGCTGCGGAAATTCCTGAGGTCTCCCAGGATGGACATGGGCTATTACTGAATGTGCTATAAACTTGTCAGAAAGACAGCCACCGTGATGGACACATCTCTGAAGCAGAGGGCTTCAGAGTAGATTTCCCAAACCTGGGGTTGCAAGAGAATTACTGATAAAACTTTCAGCATCTGAAGTAGCAGTCAGAGCAAAAGTGGGATGCCTAGTCAGAGTGAAATGGTGACGATTCCTATAAAAACCATCATGACTTTTGTCTTATTAAAGAAAACAGACCATTAGCTAAATGACTCATAGATACTTCAGCAGAATGACGTTTAGTGTAGACCCCACACCACAGAGATATGTGAGATGAGCCTCCTCAGCCAGAGGACATTGGCACCAGAGGCCACCCAGCTTCCCAGTGCCAAAAGGTTGTGCTTATTTCTCCTTAAACCCAGACACCATTTTGGAAATGAGGATAGATGGAGCAGCTCCACAAGTGAGGAAAAATGCAGCTGATAAGAAGCTTGATTTTTGACATGACTGATTTTTTCCCTGAAAGAAAATGTTTTAAACTATGTGATAGAACCATGTTTAATTCAAATTTGTAAATATATTTTTTAAGTAGAGGATTGGACTTCTATAGTAAAAGAATGGTGGAAATTCAAGAAATTTACTTTTTTTTTTTTTCTTAAAGAGTTGTCCCTTAGTAAAGGAACTTAGAGCACTACAGTGGCACAGTGGCACTGCCCCTGGCTATGAGCACCAGGGAGGTGGGCCTCTTGGCCCTTGCTGCTTGGTGCTTGCTGAGTGTGTTGCATGGCACTAATAGAGACAATGGAGAAGAAAGCCAGCATCCAAAGATGTTGTGCCTCCTCTAGGAGAGAAGCAGGGTTCTTAAATTGGCAAGACTTCTGTGGTAAGGAGATATCATAGGAATATACCAGACGTCAGTTAATAGTCTAATCCCCATTATTTCTTGATTTCTTGAGGAAATTAGACATGCAGCATCGAAAAGATAGTCACCATATTTTTTGATTTTTATTTAATTCCCTTGAGTTGGTTAAACCATGCACACATAGTTTTTACATTTTCTTCCCAATACAATCCTAAATATTAACATGTTCAATTAAGCAAACTTGGAATATGACAGAAAGGAGAGTAAAAGATGAAAAACATTCAGTATGACCCAATACCCTCATTCCTTGAATGCTATTTTATATAACTGACATCATAATTTTTAATAATTTTTCCATACTTTTAAAGTCCCATTTCACTTAATATGTTTTGAAAATTTTATCTTTTTCATTACATTTTCTTTTGGGCTTTGTCTTTGAGAGGAGTTTTTAGGGACTATTGAGAGACAGGATTTTTGTGCCATGTCTGTGCTTGAATTTCCCTTAAAATTTCATGGTCATCTAACCATGAAACTGACATAACAATTTTTTTCTTTATTAAAGCATTATATTTATATGTAGTAGTTGGGTTTATTTTGACAAAATCATAAATGTATGGAATTTGATTTAATCCATTTCAGTTTCCCATTTCCTTACTTTCCCTCTATTCCTTCTTCCCTCTATTCTGCTTCCTCTATTGATCTTTCTTTCTCTCATGTATTTGTTTATTTCGTTGGTGCATACATAAGGATGGCATTTCCTGCAGCATATTTATACATGCACGTAATATAATTTTGTTAAATTAATTCCACATTTCCTCCCCTTTCCCATCCCTCCTCCCTCCCTCTTGATTTCCTTCTTCTATTTTACTGATCTTATATCTTTATATCTGACCCCTGCTTTCCCCCTTATTGTGTTCTAGCTTCCAGCTATTATGAATTGATGTGGTATTATCACTAAGGTATGATGATTTCAGTTCTTTTGGATAAATACCAAGGAATCGAAATAGCTGGTTCACATGGTGGTTCCATTCCTAGTGTTTTGAAGACTCTTCCTTACTGAAAACATAACAATTTAAGAATAGAAGCTCCACATTTGTCTGGGACATTGATACTGGACTGCCACGCAAAGATAATATTAAGAGAAAAATCTTTTCTAAGAGAAAATGAAGAGGGATCTAAAATAGGTTGGAGAGTCACATGACCAAATATAGGTTTGACATTGCAGAGAGGAAGAGAAGGTTAGGGAAGGTATCTTTGATGAATCACAACACCTTATTTTTAATTCCTAGTTGAAGATGTAGCAATAACCTTTGACTGCTACAGAGAAGAGTCTTATCCATCAGAGGTACCCTGGTCTGCTTGGTCTACTACCCACACCCCTCCTCTTTGGCTTGTAGCAATTCCATGAGTAGTGTGGTTTCTCAAACCAGGCAATGGAATTTAAAGTTAGCAGTTGGAACTCTTGGTTATATAAGGTCCCTGTAGATTACCAAGGACATTGTTATGGTCACCAATTGGTTCTTTACACCTGGAAAAGGACATTTTAAAGTTTCTCACAGAATTCTGGTTATAGAAGTGGTACAAATGTCCCTAACTTCAGGAAAATCAACAAAATGATCTTTAATGTTGGTTGAAGTATCTATTTAAAAATATAATATTTGGCATACTGAAAGAATTTATTTAGGACTAGCACAAAACTGATTCTGGAGCCCAGTTTAACCCTGTCCATGTTCGTCTTTACATTTCAAAACTTGTACATTTTAAAATACTGTCAATCACCTTTGCTTGACTTCTACAATTTCATCTCAGAAGTGACCATTCAGTCCTTTGGGACAGCTCTTCTCCCCTGCTGGGTTGCTGCTTACGTTTTAGTATGATTGTAGCTCCTACCTGCAAGAACTTCTTTGGGTCTGCAAAATCTTTTCAGTTTTCTGCTGTGGTTGAAGTCTATTGTTGAGATATTCAGGACAACAAAGCAAAGCTTTTGGGGTTCTGCTTCTGACAGGCAGTACCCATTTGCACTCTTTTGTGTTTGTAGTGATTTGCTGTTCTTTCAGAGGAGTTTTCTAGCGAAAATATTTTTTTAAAGGTAGAAAAAGAGCATTGAAATTTCTCACAGATTTCTGTTTATAAAATAGTACTACCAACTTATTTTTGGACAAAACCTCCTTCTCTTTACAAAAATCATTAAAACAGGTATTTTATTTATAAAAAGATGAAAGAAGTAAAAACCTCATTTTTTTAGAAAGAATTCTAAATAATAATCTGACAGTAGGTGGTTGAAACTGAAAATACTGATGGAATTGCTTTAGTAAGTTAAATATGATATACATTTAGCAGGGCTGTGACCTTGAATATTTTGAAAATATGTGTTTTAATGCAACTATTTTCTCAATGCAATGTTTCAAGTGGAATATTTTTCTGAAGGTTATAATTAAAGGACTAGTTGTAAAAAGACTCTGAACTAGCCTCCTGGAGTCTTGTTCATAATGCCCTTTCTGAATGATGAATCTCTCAGAATTGTTCTATTCCATTGTAATTTTCTTCTCTCACTTTTATACTTATAGGGGAAGAATGGTCTATTTCTATTGTCAGTTCTTCTATAGTAGGGAATTTAAGAGGTTTTCAGAATTCAGAAACGAATTTTCCTCTAAGTCCAAAGTGTCTTGGGCACAATGAATACCAGAATGGAGATTTCTTAGCATCCCCACTAGTGACAATTGAGTAGACTCCATCAGTTGGAAGTTCTAAAATTAGTTTTTCTAGATGGTGGCATATACGTTTCATATTTTTTTATTCCCTTACCTTCTACTTTTAGTTAAATTCCATATATTGAGGATGATTTTCCCAGGAAATAAATTACACATGTTTTCTGTATGAAACATGTTCTTAGTTTTTACATTTTGAAATATTTCTCCTAGTTATAAGAGTTTGAATCTCTGGCTTTGCCAATAATGATTGTAATGGATGTGTGTGAAGATGTGTATACATGTAAGTATATGCACTTAATTTCTTCTGATTAGAATTTGCTGTGTGTGGTGTTTCAGTACAAAACCTCTTTGCCTTACCACCTTCCCTCCCCTTTCATCTTAGTATTTAAATATATAACAACTGGAATAAATAATATTTTCAAATATTAGTTGACATAATGTGAACAACATGAATGAATACGATGAAACCTCTGTCAAAAACTCAGTTCTGAAGGGCTATGCTGACATACATCTTTCAGCATTGCCTCTTAAAGAACTGTTTCACAGACACAGTGAACTGAACTGAGATAGATTGGGTTGGTTTCTGAAACATGTAAACATAGTTAAGCAGAGCAGGGCCAAAGACAAGTGTTGGCAGCATGGGTCTGGAAAGATTGGGTGGCAGTTTGTGTTGATGAGTATAGTGCAGTCATTCCCAAACAGGTGACTGTTACTCCCCAGGGGACTTTTGGCAATGTCTGCACATCTTTAATTGTCATCACTGGTCTGAGGGAGTATTGCTACTGGCATCTAGTGTGTAGAGGTGGAAGATGCTGCTAAATACCCTCAGATGCAGGGATAACCATAGGACAATGTAGCATCCAGGACAGAACGTGCACTGATGGAGAAACTCCGTTGTGCAGTGTGCCATACTGTAGAAGACAGGAGAAAGGGAGAAAGGGAGAGAAAAGGCATGGGGGGGAAGGAGACCCCACATGCTTCTCCGTAGGCACACAGAGAGGGTTGAGCCTGGCTGCCTGGTAGGAATGCCTTGTCTTCTGTTATTTGCTCATATGTTATGCCATGCTGATTCTCAAAAAGTGAATACAGTGGTTAGTAGCTGTAAGAGGGTAGAAATGATAACAGGGTGAAAGCCAAATGCTAAAGGATTAGATGAATAGCTCTCAAGGTGTTATCAAGCATAAATTTCATTATATTCCTGTAATGATTACTGTAATAGGTATTGTTTAGTTTATGTCTTATCCATAATGAATTTTTTTAAAAAATTGAAATTTCTATATGAATTAAGTGATAATTAAGATAATTTAGAGTCTGAGTTCACTTTATACTTTCTGAAAGTAAATAAGTAAAATCATCATTTTCTAATGGAAAGAGACTCTTATCTATGAGAGAATGGTTTCACTCATTGCCATGATGAATCACAGTAGATTATTTTTCATTCTTAATTGAAGATGTGGCAATCATTAATTCAAAAGTTGCCTGAGTCTACTTATAGAGATTAGTGAAAAATACAGCGAAAGAAAAAACTGGTAAGTTTACTTAAATGAAAGCCTCGTCAGTGAACAGCCCAGCCAATCTGGATACTTGTAAAGAAGTAGGAATGACTTCCAGAGGCCTGAACATTTTATTGAGTTGCTTGATTGTTTTGACATTTTAATGACCTCTTCCAAGACATCTCTTATATTTGGTTTCTAATCTATTCCAGTGTTAAAATTAATAATTATGTCAGCATAGAAGGTGCTGTCACTTACATTTATTTTTATCTTCTGAAGTAGGAGAGATAATCCCTGTTTCAATTCACTATTCAATAGTGGAATCTCCGTATAATCTTAATCATGAAGCCAGAGATTAAATGCATTGACAGAATGAGTAAGGTTGCCTTTAGCAAGATCATTTCAAGAATTTGCAATCATGTTTAAATAAGTGTTCTTTTAAGTCTAATACAGCAGAAAATTTCAAGTTAGTGCAATTAAAGGGAAAATAATTACTTAGTTTTTAAAAATTGGTTTCAACTAATATATAGTTACATGTTGTGGTGTTGGCCCGTCATTGTTTATTTGATGCAAGTATTATTTTGATAATACTTATTTAGTGCTATGTTCTACATGTGTGATGCATTTTGACATATGTCATTTATAATTTTTAATAAGTAATGTACAATGATGGTCCTTTTGTAGTTGAGAGAAGTGAGGCATAAATGTTTAATATTAATAATCTTATAATACAAATGAGCTAGGAAGTTTGCTTATATACAGCATAGATGAATGAGATACTGTTACTTTTCCAGATAATAAGAGTTTGAGATATGTCATATGCCAGTTTCTTCATTATCCTTTGTTCCATCAGAATTTTGGCTCCCAAAATAGCAGTTCTGGTTTGCTATTTACAGACTGCTTTATCCTGACCTAATCTGCTAAAGTTCTAAACTTATTTCCTAATCACTGAAATTGTCTACTTCCTAGATTTATTGTGAAGGAAGGATGAGATAATGGTTGTAAATATGCTTAGTAATCTCAAGACTGAAATTGTTATTGCCAGCCCCAATAAGCATAATAAAAGTCTAGTCTTCTCCTTAACTATTGAAAGTCAAACTGATGAGATAATTAACTTAATCTTTTTTTTTTTAAGAGAGAGTGAGAGAGGAGAGAGAGAGAGAGAGAGAGAGAGAGAATTTTTAATATTTATTTTTTAGTTCTCGGCGGACACAACATCTTTGTTGGTATGTGGTGCTGAGGATCGAACCCGGGCCGCATGCATGCCAGGTGAGTGTGCCACCACTTGAGCCACATCCCCAACCCCATGCTCTATCCTTTAACTAAAACTTTTTGTGCTTACCAGCATTTCTTGAGTGTTCAATTTTCAACACGGGGGAATGGGTCTCGGAACAACACCATCACCTGTGGTCTTGCTAAATTTCAATGTTGTGTTCAGTTATGCATATTGAAAAACAGCCTGGGCCCCAAGTGTTACCATCTTAGAAAACAGATCTTTTTATTTGTTACACTGAACCTTCTTTTACCCATACATGTGCCCATGAAGGCAGTGTGAACAGACTTGGAGAAGCATTAGAATCTAGAGCCAAACACCTGGTTATTAATGCTCAGGCAGGGATATCCATCCCACACCTCACCTCTGTTAAGGGTAACATTTAACATATTTTAGTAAATTATGAAAAAATATGCATGGTTCAAAAAATTGATCATGCATTGCTTTCTCATCAGTCAAGATTCATAACTCCTGTCATTAGTCTTTCTAGGAAGTTTTAAATAAAATAACAAGAAATTATGATTATTTGGACTTTTTGCCCCCTCCCCTTTTAAAATGAACTATATTATTCATACTTATATGCAGATTGTTTTTGGTTTTTGCTTTTTCTATCATGATTTTTTGATACTTACTTCTTTATTTCACAGTTGTCAAGTATAATATAATTTGTCTAACCAATCTCCCTATTGATGTACATTTAGATATCTTCAATTTGTTTATCTAGCAAGCAATGCTTCGGTTCTTCAGTAAGCTTGAACATAAATTATTCCACAAACTTAAAATTATGTTAATAGAAAGCAAATCACTTGAATGTGGTAGCTGGATAAGTTTATACATTTTTAAATTTTATATGCTGCCTAATGTAGCCTGACAGAAATAGTACAAACCTATAACACCTTTAAATATCAAGAATATCTTTTTCAACAAGCCTTATCAATGGAATTCATTATCAAAACTTTTATCTTATTTTGTTTCTCTAATGTGAAAGGGAGAAAGTGATATCTCATTGTAATTTTAACTTGTATTTCTTTTATCAGACACACTCTTGAGCACCTTTCCAATGCTAAGGAGTCATCAAAGTGTTACAAGTTAACCTTTATTTGTGATATGAATTTCAACTACTTCTCCCAATTTATTTTTTTAATTATGAAAATACTTTTTTTAAAAAAAAATTACTTTTCAAAATGCAGAAGTCAATTTATATATTTTAAATATTAATTACAATGGCCTTCCTTATTCCAAGATTTTAAAAAGTTTACAATGTTGTATTATTTAATCTAAATGATTTGAATATTTGAACCATGGGACATATAGATCAGAATTAATTTTTCCAGTGGTTTGCCTAATTGTCACAACACCATTTAGTGCATCTTTCCTTTTTGAATTGAGGAACTTCCTCTGTTTCTAATTTGCAGAGACATTTTATCATGAATGGGTGCTGGATTTTGTCAAATTCTTTTCTTCATCAATAGATATGATCCAATGTGACTTTCTTTTGAGTTTTGGATGTGATGATTATATTAGTTGATTTTCTATAGTTGATCCTATAGCATATCTAAAATGGGGTTAATCCCATTTATCAATGTATGTAATTCTCTTATAAATTGTTGGATTTGATTTGCTCATATTTTCTTGATGATTTTGCATCTATGTTTCTAAGATATATTGGTCTGTCATTTTCTTTTCTTGTTACATCCTTATCTTATTTCAATCTTTGGTTAATGCTGGCCCTATCCAATATTGTGGAAAGGATTTCTGCTTCTGTTTCTGAATGACTTTGTAAGGGATTGATATTATTTTTTTCCTCAAAATTTTCAAATAATCATCTGTTGGTTTATTGATTTTCATTATTTAACCCCTTTCAGTTTCACTGAAATGTGCTCTAATTTTTATTATTTCTTCTTTTTTTTTGCTTTGTTTTACAGTGGTTTCTAGTTTTCAAAGATGAAAGCTTAGAAATTAATAACATGGAAGCCTATGTTATTAATTTAGATATGTCTTCTTTTCCAATATATGTATTTGTTAGTAAACATTTCCCTCTAAGTACTTTCCAAAGTTTGCATTCCATAAATTTGGTAACTTTTTAAAAATTTAAATCAAAGTATTTAAAAATTCTTCTATCATTTTATGTAGAAACAGATTGTTAATCTCCACATACTTGGGGATTTTATTTGTTATTTCTAGTTTAATTGCACTGTGGTATGAGAACATACTTGATGTGATTTTGTGTTTAGTTTTTGTAGTCCTGGATGTGATCTAGCTTGGTAAGTGCTTCATGTGGACTCAGGAAGAATTTTGCTATTGTTGAATGGACTAGTCTAAAAATGTCAATTAGATCAAGTTGATTGATAATGATGTTCATGTCAACTAATAGTGCATTAGGATTATTATGTCTATCTGCAGAATTATCTATTATTTATCATTATGTAATGCCCCTCTTTATCCCTAGTAATCTTTTTTGTCCTGAAGCCTGCTAAATGTGAAATTAATATAGTTATTTCAGTTGTATTAAGAGTATTAGCATAGTATATATTTTCCCATCTCTTTACTTTTAATCAATCTGAGTCTTTATAAGTAATGTGGTTTTTGCAGAGAACATAGAGTTAAGACTGACTGAAAATTTTGTTATTTATTTATTTATATCAGAGATTGAACTCAGGGGTGCTTTCCACTGAGCCACTTTCCCAGCCCTTTTTATGTTTTATCTTGATACAGGGTCTCACTAAATTGCTTAGGACTTTGCTAAGTTGCTGGCTTTGAACTTGTGATCTTTCTGACTCAGCCTCCCAAGTCACTGTGATTATGGGAGTGCACCTACATGCCCAGCTAACAATTTGTCTTTCAATTAGTATATTTGGACCATCCATTTTTGTTATTTTCTTTTTATTTATATATTTGTGCTGGGGATTAAAACCACGGTCTCATATATGTGTGGCAAGCATGCTACCACTGATCAAACCCCAGTCCTCTTTCACATTTTTATTGGTATATTAGACTATTCACATTTCCTGAGCTGTCTCACCATTTCCTTCCTAAGCACAAGAATTTGTGCCTTGTGATTACCTAAAAATAATCATTTTATTATTGTTTTTCAAGTCAGATAGAAATGCAAGATTTTTTGTGTCTATTTTAAGCAACATAGTTCCTGGTAGTTCATTTAAAAAAAATCTATGTATACATTTTGTTTCTATTCCAAAGACTTTTTTTCCATTCCTTCCAAGTTCCAGTTGTTTTTCTTTGTTTTGGGCTACTTACCTTGATTTCCCTGGACCAGCTATTTCACAGAACATTGCTATGCTTTTGTGAAGGCCACACCCTGATTATTCTTATTTTTGTTGCTGCCACTAAGCAGAGTTTAGCTCATCACCTTTACTCTTTGATTCTATCCCTATCCAGGACATACTATAGGAACAATCTCTGTTCATTTTGACTTTTGAGAGTGAAGTTTGCAAAATTAAGTTTGGTTACTGATCATTTTTTTTTCTTATTGTTTTGCTTAATTTCACAGAGAAGGAGGGAAAGACATTGAAATATCCCCCAAAACCCATACTAGAAATAGCTGGAGAACTGTCTCTCAGAAGCCACAACTGCCCTTTCATGCAATGTATACTCTGGCTATACTGATTACTGAGACATGTTAGAATGTTTTGAACTGAAATAGCCTGGGTTTGTAGTTGCGGGGAGTGAGTTCATAATTCCACTCCCTGTCCCATGGAAATTCCAGCCCTATATATCTTACATGTGAGGGAAAGCATTGCCAAACTCCAGTCCAAGTGCAAATGTGTATGTCTGTACTCAATTTCCACCAAACATTAAGTCTAATACCCTATAAAACATTAAAAATCCTTGAGAATGATTATCGAGCGGACTTTAAAATTCAAAATGAGGTTTCATAGGGCATAGAGAAGTACCTTACAGTAAAACATGACATGCTCTTTAAGCTGAGAACATCTTGTCTTTTATTTTGTTTGTCATTATCTAAAATTATATTCCTTTAAATCTCCTCAATATTAGTTTAGTCCACATTTAATCAACATAGTTACATATAAGTTAGAGGAAAACATTTTTCATTACATTTTTCGGCCTCACCCATTTTCAAAATACCCTGTTATCTCTCTAGTTCTCTTTTGACTTTTTAAATGGAAACAATCTGTAATAATCCCTACAGACCTAAAGAAGAATTAACTCGGATTTAACCTAGTAAATCCTAGGAAGGGATTTATTATACTAAATTTATTTGAAAGCATACTGCTTACTAGGTGTATGGTGATATTATTTTTAGTTTTATATCTGCCCAGACCTCATTGGAGAGAGAAGGGTGATTTGTGCAAATGTTCTATGGAAAGAACAATCATTTTAATTGACTGACAGAATTTAAGTCAAAATCCTCCTGAATCAAAAAGCTCTTTATAAGATGCATGAATTAGTAATCTATTTGACAAAGAAAAATTCTATAACATTCAAAAAGAATTATATTTTATATGTGGCATTGTAACATTTGAATACAATTTAACAAATGAGCATTTAATTTTGACTCTGAGCAGAGTTATAGAAAAAGAACCTATTATGATTACAATAAAAATAAATGCATTTATATGGATATATAGATTAGATAGAAAGAGAACTATAGTATTCCTATGATCACATAAATTGGAAGCATCCAAGAGTGTTTGAGACCACTTTATACATCATAAAGTTACAGAATCAAGGAGTTAGAAGGCACCATAGATGCTATTTGGTTTACTACCTCACTAAAGTTCAGTGCCAACAAATAGTTTCCCAAATTGTGTTTTAGGACATTGCTAATTACCTAAAAGGTATTTGTTGTAATGTACTGAATTCTGTTTCTTCAAAGACCCTGTCCTTCAGCCATAATTGCTCATTCTGGAGCTACACATGCTAAATGTATTTCTAATTCTAATGTAGGACAGAAGCAGCTTGTGTCCTGTCATTTGCTCTTTTTTTTTTTTTTTTTTTTTTTTTTAAGAGAGGGAGGGAGGGAGAGAGAGAGAATTTTAATATTTATTTCTTAGTTTTCGGCGGACACAACATCTTTGTATGTGGTGCTGAGGATCGAACCATGGACGAACGCATGCCAGGCGAGCGCGCTACCACTTGAGCCACATTCCCAGCCCTCATTTGCTCTTAAAACTTCTCCTCTCCTAGCCTGGCATGGCAGTGCACCCTGATAATCCCAGTGGCTCCAGAGGTTGAGATAGGAGGATTGCAAATTCAAAACCAGCCTCAGATACTTAGTGAGGTCCTAAGCAACTTAGGGAGACCCTGTCTCAAAATAAAAAATAAAATGGGCTGAGAAAGCATTTCAATAATAAAGTGTTTAGGGGTTCAATCTCTGAAAAGAAAAGAAAACAACAACAACAAAAGCACTTCTCATCTCCAGAATAGCATTTCCATTCAGTGACATTGAAATGTCAAGAGGTAACTTCATTACCATACTGATCTTTATTCTTTCAGAATCCTTTAGGTTGCTAGTGGTCTATATTTTCATATTTTTTGTGCCCAGTGTTAAAGAAAATTATGTGGTTTGCTTGAATAAGTTTATTTTATATTCATTCCCAGAACTGTTTCTAAAATTCAAGTATCTCTACAGAAAATAATACTTACCCTAGGCCACACTGTCACTTAAATTATTTTTTGGAGCACAGAATATTGGGATCTTATTATTCTTTTGATTAATATACTGACAAGAGCTATAAGCTATATTCCTGTCAATGTAGAGAATTAAATAAATATACTCAGTCTCTTGGGATAAGTTATTCATATGACTGGTCACGGCTGCTATTTTTATCTTACCCTAACATGAAGAAGAATTAGGATCAAACTTATTCTACAAGAAACCTAATAACAAGAGTTTGATTTTCTCCTTCAACGAGCCCAGACAGAGGAGCACGCTTCTGTTAACAATTCTTTAAAGTCCTTCAAGTTGATTACAATCAAACATTCTATCAACCAGACTCAACTCAGTGCCTTCCAGGATGTCAGCAATGTAAAAAATGTTTAGCAGAGACATAAATGAACCATAAGACAAAGTTCCTGTCCTCAACATTGGTGCAGTTTGGAGGAAGACAAGTATATGAAGGAAATATTAGAAACATAAAATACCTTTTCTATGTAACTCATCAACCCCATAAGTAATCTGTATTTCAACTTTTGGTAAAAGGAGAGGAGGGCAGCTGTTCTAATTAATCCAACTAAAAATTAAATGTGCAAAATGTACTTTCAAAGATTGTGCAGATTAGTAAAGAATATGACCACCTGCTCCAGGTCAGGCACTACCTTTTCACCCTCAGTAATGTTTCCCAATAACTGAAAAGATACAATGCAGTATAATGAGCAGCAAGGAACCAAAATCCTAACAGATGAAAGCCATCAATGATTTTCATTTAAGTGCATTGTTTTAATTGCATTATTTTTCAGCTTGATTATTAAATTTATATTTAATTGGCTCTCACATCTCCCTATGGTCTCTTATAATTATTTAAAGAAGTGTAAAAAGTCATTCACATCTAAATAATTAATAGCCACATAACTCCTTTAATTCACTGCCCATAAATATATCTTTCATAAATTGAATTCAGATGTCCTGGATTAGTTTGGTGTATTTGTTCATTCGGATACCTGTGTATTACTCATTTCTATAAGTTATAGTGTTGTTTGCTTCACAATAAAAGTTACTTTTTTCAGTGACCCTTAGATATAGAAAGCACTTCAATTTGATTAAAAATACATAATTACTGATTCTTTTTTAAAAATATTTTTTATTGTAGTGGACACAATATCTTTATTTATTTATTTTTATGTGTTGCTGAAGATCAAATTCAGTGCCTCACACATGCAAGGCAAGTACTCTCCCACTGAGCTACAGCCCCAGCCCATATTACTGATTATTAATGCAAACCTATATCAAATCACACATGAAAGAATGTTTCAACATAAATATTCCCATATTTTTCATTTTTATTTTCAGTTTTCTTTGACGACAGTCAACCATTTAACAAATATAATAACATTTGGATCAAATAAAACAATGGTCCTTCACATTTTAGAGTTGTAGAAAGTATAGATGAAGAAAATAACCTGGACATACATTATTGAAAAGTGTTGCTATAGTCAGTAATCTTGCAATTCTTTTTAAAAGAATCTACTTGAGAGTATAAATAGTAAGTTAGAAAAAACATGACATTATATATAAAAAATTAATTATTTAATGACACATTTCATATTGCTTGATTGTCCATGTAACTCATCAACCCCATAAATAATCTGTATTTCAACTTCTGGTAAAAGGAGAGGAGAGCAGCTGTTCTAATTAATCCAACTAAAAAGCTATTGATAGTTTTATTAAAGACAATGCTTGCTTAGGAAATGCTAACTATGTTTTTCCCTCCCAAATTCTAACAGACCTACACAAAAGCCTTCTACAAAAGTTCAAGTATAAAAAGGCAAAATGTTGGGCTTGCTTTCCTCCAGTTCTTATGCCATCATATTTATCAGCTGACAATGGAAAAGAAATTAACTAGTGTTTTCATGTTTGAAATTTCAAGAGTAAATTTAGAAAAAAACAGTTGGTAAACTGGTCTCTTCTAAGGTGTAATTCTCCAGGTTCTGGAAGACGCCCTTGATGCTTTCAACTATATTTGCATTCAAAACTTTTTAAACAATTTCATTTCTGCCTCTCTTTCTTCTATTTCTACTCTTACTCCAATTTAATTTTTATTTAAGACTATTAGAATAGAAACTAATTATTAGAATAAAAACAACTACCACTAAATAATGATATCACTATCCTTTAACATGAAGGAGAAGATTTGAGTAGTAAAGTAATAGATTATAGCCTCTGATTAAAGGACAATTATTAAACTTGTACTATGTTAGAAAAAAGAAATATTTTAAGAGGAATATTGCATATTAAAACATGTTTCATGTAGATAAATACAAAACATTTCTCTACCATTATTTATGAAAACTAACATTAATTCACTGCTTGCCATCTGTTAAACACTGTGCTAAGTACTTTATGTTATTTAATTGTCAATCTGCTGTAAGTGTTCTGAGATTAAATCTCATTTGTAATGGAAGCATTTAAACAACTTGAAGCAAGGTTTACAAGATTATTTTTTTCCTAACTACGGAGCTTAAACTGATGGACACTGCATAAAGATATAGGTATATTATTCTTTTATTGGTCTAATTTTGTTGAATTAAGGATTTTAAACAAAACAACATACAGTTTTACTCCAGTAACCTCAAATTTGTCATAACTTTTTCAAAAGCTAAATTTCACATGAGGAATGAATTCAAGTTCTTTTTGTTCCAAAATTTCCAGTAAATTGAACAAAAATTATTACAAACTACTTCCATACTTCTCTTCCATTCTCCAACAGAATTTTGGAAAAGAAAATTGGAGAACAATAAAATGTCTATTTTGATATCTTCAAGAAGATAAAAAGAAAATTATTTCTAATTTTCAGCATTTTTTGGAGATATTTATTGTTATATCCCTGTAGTTCAAGTGGAAAAATGAGGACTTTCTGATAAGGGGCTGTGGTCCACTGAAAACTATATCTCAAAAACATTGCTTTGGATAATTCTAAAATATGCTTTAAATCCATGAGTACATGCTTGCATAGTTAATTTACATATCTTTTTTTTATAAGAAAGGCAAACATGAATCTAAAGAACTTCATAGCGTGCTCTGGCCCATGAGGAACTGTGATGTTGTTCAGTAGAAAGAGTAAATTCAAAGAATCTGGGTTTCTAGAATTTGTCCAGTTTAAGATTCCTAAAGAAATGGTTTGAAGTTATTCTTACTATTCTTTTTGTTCTGAAAATCTCTGCGAATAACTGTACTTCTTGTGCACTTCTAATATATATATTAGAAGTTATATTAGAATAATATTGTGACCTCTTTTGAACTTCTAATATTATCTATGTCTTCTCTCTGATTTTCTTCATCAATCTGTTCATATATTTGTCTTCTTTATTAATACTTTTGAATAATGAAATTCTGGGTTTTGAAGCCTACTTTATATTTATTTTCTATTTTATTGGTATATGTTCTTATTTTTATTGCTTCTTCATTTCTACTTTCTTTGGGCTGATTTTTCTCATCTTTCTAATATCTTTATCTGACACTCTATCCATTTTTGCAGCTTTTCTTCCTTTTAAAAATAGACATCTAAGACTAAAAAGCATCATACCCACAACATCCTCCAATTTTATTATAGTATTTTGCTTACAGTTCATTTCTACATATTTAAAATATCCATGATCATTTTTTCTTTGAACTTAGAAATGTTTAAGTTTTATAATTTTCTAATGTATAAGGCTTTTTAGTTTGATCCTTATTATTGTTTTCTAATTTATTTCATTATATTTAGAGCCTATGTTTTATTAGGTAACTTTAATGCACTTTATAGTTTGATACTATATTGCCATTTTATTTTATAAATAATTATTTTATAAATAATTTTATAAATATTATTTATAAAATAAATATTAATATTATTAAAATTAATATTATTAATATTAAAAATAAATATTATTTATAAAATATTATTTTATAAATAATTCATATATTTACTTTAGAACAATTCACATCCTGAATTTTTTATTCCATTATTTGAAGCTTATTAATTTTATGGTTCAAATATTACACACTTTGACCAAATTTTATTTGTTTGTCTCTTTGTTATGTCAAGATTGAAAAGATAACTTTATCAGTTTTCCTCTTGGAGCTAATGATTTTGACTTTTTAAACTTTTTAAACTATATTATGAAAATTTTGAATATTTTCTTCTTGATTTATTATTATATAGGACTTCTTTTCTAAAATAACATTTCATTTTTTAAAGACTTATTAATATAGCTAAAACTGATTTTTTTTTTCATTTTGATAGTTTAAACTTTTCATGTCCTTAGAGTCTAGGTGTATTTTTTACATATGGAATACATTGGGCATATTTTTCCATGTAACACTATAATACCTATTACTTGATGAAATAGTGTATTTACATTTATTGTAATTTTACTATCTTGGAATTTTTTTAATTGATGCATAGTAATTATACATATTTCTGGGATAGAGTGTGACATACTAACACATGTATACATTGTATAATGATCAGATCAGGATAATTGCATATGCATAGCCTCAGATGTACATAATTTGCTTTTGCTGGGAACATTTAAAATCAAATCTTTCCACTATCTATTCATGAAATATTCAACTAATTAATCTCAAACATACTTCTGTAGTGTTGCAAAACATTTGAAGTTACTTCTAACAGCAGCCCTATACCCATTAACCAACCCATTCCCATCTCTCTCTCTTTTTCACCCATTCCAGGTTTTATTACCATTGTAAACTCATCTCTGAAATCCTACTTGGTGTGATTTGAATTATTGGGTTTTGCTCTTCTGATTTCTGTTTGACTTTTAAAAAATATGTTTTTAAAATTTCATTGTTATTAAACATTAGCATTTCTTTTTGTAATTTCCAAAATGACTTTTTTCCTATTTAGATAATGTTTGTGTTGGTGTATTTTCTACCAGTTTCTTTGTTCAATTATTATTTCTTGAAACCTAAAGCCTTGCTCTGGGTAATTGTTCTTTTTAAACAGTGTATCCTTTAGAAGCCCAGTGACAGCCCACTGCTTGTAAAAAAAATCAACTTTTGTTTATCTGAAACTTATCTATTTTTCTCTCATTTTTGAAAGGAAATTGTTATGGAAACACAATATTGGACTGACAGGTTTTCTCCAATCTTTATAGAACATTGACACTGTAATTTCTTTGCTTTATTTTCCATCGTTTCTGTTGAAAAGTCTCCTGTTAGACTAATTATATTTACTTCTTATCCACATTTAACTCATTGCTGACCCATCAGGTTTCAGCTTAAGATTTTCTTTGATGTCTAGGAATCCAGAACTGCATTGAAACATTTTTTTTTCTTTTGTCTAGTATCTATCTCCTCTTCTGGAACTTTACATTCTGTAGATTTCACCTGTATTCTGAATCTTGAATACGTTACTTTAATATTGCTATATCCTAGGTTCCTTGTTTTTAAAAATAGGGGCAATTGTCATCAACACCAAAGCACAATTGGGTTGTTTCATGAATTAAATGTGCTGATTAATACAAAAGAATTAAAATATCTCACAGCAAATTGTAAGCACTGGGTGAGTGGTGGGAGAGTGATGGTGGTGATGGTGTTTCTGGTCTCGTGATGGAGTCGTAGTTACTAAATGAACACTCAATTTTCTACTATAAAATATATATATATATATATATATATATATATATATATATATATATATATATATATAAAGTACTATAGTACTTTTTACTTTAAACATAATCTTAAATGACTGAAGAAAACAATATCATTAATCACACTAGTAAATCTCTTGCTTGTATAATGAAAAACTGGTATATGAGTTTGTTCTCCCTGTGAGGGTGTAAACTTTTCATTACGTTTCACTGGTATTCTACATAGTGCCTTACCCAGTGTTTCATGCATAGATGTTTGTAATACAACTTTAACGATTTGGCAACATTTTTGTTTACCTAGCTTTATTCCACACTATACTTTCTCTGTGTCTTGTTCTGTTAATTCATTCCATTCTTAGAACATTATCCTTTTTTCTTGCCAAACTCATTGCCTTCAAGAAGGGAATTTTTTTAATTTGTTCTTTCTAGATATACATGACAATAGAGTATATTTTGACATATTATATATACACAGAATAAGTATAACTTGTTCCAATTAGGATCCCATTGTTATGGTTGTACATGATGTCTAGGTATGCTGGTCATGTTGAGTTTTTTTTAATTTAGTAAATAAAAATTCAAAGCTTCGTAAACACTAGAAATGTTGGATACAAACATAGAACAAAATTTTAGTGCAGTAAGAGAAAGATAAAACACATTGAATTATACACAGATAATTTGTCTTTCAAAGCAAAGTTTAAAAAATTTTTTGTGGATGGGCCCATGGAGCCATTTTGTATATAACAAGCCAACTCCATTTTGCCAATATTCTTTTGTGGTCTTTGTTCTTAGTCAACTGGAATCCTGAGAGTCTCAGTGTTGAGGTGAGGTGTGTAGAAGATGGTAGTGCTTTCCTAAGAAAAGTCTAATTATATCCCCACCCCAGACACAAAGAATTAAATATTTGTTTCAGTCATCACTTCTTGAAACATTTTTAACCTGATAGGAATTACATATTCCTTCTTCTTCTATTTAAGGTGTTATTTAGCAATTATTAATATAGAGATGACTTAATCACCCACTTTTCTATGACCCATGTAAGGAAATTGTATTATATGCTAATGAAGCATACAATATTCAGTCTCTATCACTCATTACTCTGTATGTTGGATTGAAGAATGTTAAAACTGCTTGCCATGAATTAAGTTTACCTTTTCCTCTTCTGTATCTTATGTCAAAATCCATGCTATTATTCTAGTGGGAACTAAGGTCAGTTGTGTCCTTCTTAATTTGCCCAAATTCTGCAAAGAGTACACAAAAATGAGGGTCATTTATCCCCTTCAGTGAAATAGGTGATTTTTCAATTACTGTCTTATACTTTTCTTTTTTTCTGTTTTTTTAGAATTGAAGAAATTTTAAAAAATAATATTTGAAAATAGAGAACCCAGAATGTATTACATGGCAAAGAAGCAAGTAGATATTAATACAGACTTACTTTCTCCAACCTATCACCCACATAACCTTTCTTGAGAACTTCCTAAAACACAATTTTGATTATGTCTCTCAGTTGGCTTCAATACTTTTAAAATTTTTATTTTATCATTTCAGGTAGGGTATACTTTTCTACAGTCAGGAATAAAGAATAAATAGTTTTGAGGTAAAAAAGAATATATTCAGGTTCCACATTCTTGAATAACTTCCTTCTTTTGTAAAATAGCAAAAGCCAAAAGAATTTTTTAATGCTCCCAGTGATGAACAATTGTTTCAACTACATACTATATGTTTGTATTGTGATGGTTGAAATTATAAGAGTCAGACACATTTTCTAAATTTAGCTTGCAATGGATTTTACCAAGCAACTACTATATTTACTTCTAAATCTCCCAGAATCTAACTAGCTCAATTTTTACTTAAATTCTGTATTAAGTCTTTTAAGATTATTGAGTATGGTGATGTTACTAGAGGAAAATTATAGGCCTAGGCAGTAAAGATGAAATACTCTTTTTAGTTCTTCCTTGATTAACTGCAGATTTGGAAATAAAATGAAATATTATTTCTTCTGCACAATTGTGAACTACTTGAGCCGAACACCAAGAGTTTCCTAATAAAAATGAGTTCTCTTCTTCCAGATCCCTATGCCCAGGTAGCTGGTACTTCTATTTTTATAGATGAATTTGCAGTCTAATTAATTTTGTTGTATCTTTTAAAGGAGGCCTTTGGTCATGCAATGACAAGGACAAATTTACCTTCCACTGTGCTCTACATCAGGATATTGATGGCTACATTAGCAAATGCAGCTTGGTAACAGACTACCTGGAATCAATCCTAAGAATGACTCATCCTTTCTGACAACTTTTCCAAAGGCAATCCCTTTGCAAGCAGCAGCAGCTCTGTCTTTTTCCTGAATACACATTCACATGGTCAGCATTTTGGAACCCAGAGGATGGTCTAGATGGAATAAAAGGAAATGTCAGTCTGACTCTGACCATCACCCTGGAAGAGCAAATGGCTCCACAGTAACAATAAAGCCGTGGAAATATCTACAGTATTGTAATCTTTTCCTTCACTTTCACAACCATTGTGACCTTTATGTGTCAGAGAAAATTTATTTCAACCACCAGTCTTTAGATTTATGAAGCGTTTTCATGACTCACATAGTTTCTGAGGTCAGGCTCTTTGGATGTGATAAGTAGGTTTGTCTTACAAGTGTCAATAGAAAAAGTTTTCCTTTTCAAATATAAATAATAACAACACTCAAAACTAACGTTTGAAAGGGCTATAAAATGCATACTAAGCCATAACATATCTATTCATAAAACCAATACTGATAACATGTTCTACTAATCTAATTGAATTTGTATTTATTTCACATAAAATGTAGATCAGTCACCAGACTAAGGACTGAGACAGGCTCTTTCACAGACTCTATCTCTGGTTTATTTCCTCTATTTTGCAAAAGAAAAATGAGTATAATTAAATGACACATGCTTACATTTTTAGACAATTATGAACCAAAAGAGCAAGCCTTTAAACTACAGACTGCATAGTAAATGCCATTTTTATTAAGTACTTATTAAGCACTTACCCTGAAGTTATATATGCACAGGGTTCTCTATAGGCTTTGTTTCATTTGATCCTCAAAAAACCACTAAGACATAAATATTAGAATTCTTCCAAATGCGAAATTGAAGAAATCAAATTTAAAGATAAAATGAAAACTCAGTGGTTCAGTGAGTGGATGTGTATTTAGGTAGTAGGTTCCAGAATGCATACAGCTAATCAACTTGGTGCACTGCCCTTGTTTATCATATGAAATCAGAACCTTGTAGAATGTGGTCTTTCACTATTTTTCTCCAACGGCATGTTCCATTCATCAAGGAATTCACACAATCACTCATCAGACATATTTTACCTTTCAGAAGCTCCATGTATACATATGAATTAAAATCTCATTTCTGACTCCATCAAAAAATTTTTTAAAGTAGAATTGGTAGTCTTAGTCCATTCATACTACCCCAACAAAATACATTAAACTGTGTGGCTTACAAACAACAGATATTTATTTTTCATAATTCCAAAGGCTGGAAAGACCAACACCAGGTGTTAATAGACTCAGTGTCTGATGAGGGCCTCTTTCAGCTCTAGAGTGCCAAGTTCTTATTGCACACTCACATAGCAAAAAGAGGTGAGAGAACATCCAGGGATATTTTATAAGGGCACAAATTCCAATCTGAGGATGCTACCCTCTTGACCTCCAAAGGCTCCACTTCTACTGCCATTATGCTGGTGATTACGTTCCAATATATGCATTTGTAGAACACACAGACATACAGAATATAGCAGGTTGTAAAGATAAGGAGAGGCAGATAGAACACAGGGAGAAAGAAAATGAAGAATGAACTTATCCCCTTCTTCGTGTTGAGCTGAGCCAAGGTGATGATTAAGAAAGGTTGGAGGGAAATCCTAACATACATATGAATATGCTGCTAAAAATTGTTTCCTGCTTGGTATTTGAACTTTAAAATCCTACTAAACTTGGTGACATATTCTCAGTCTGATGCAAAGCTTTCTAGAGGTAGAATTTTAATAAAGTCTTAGATAGGCTATGGAAATAGCCAGAGTGAAAGAAAATGAAGATTTTCTCTCTTTTTCTTAGGAACAGATGATTTTGCAAGAAAAGACATGTTTGAAAGACAAATGAGTAGTTTTCAGCTGGTATTGGCAAGAACATTTAACTTTTTGTGACCACATGGTATATAGTTTTCACGAAAGGTTTAGATGTTCAGAGACGAAAGTCACTTAGCATAGAAAAAGAATAAATATTCTTGAAAAGAACTTTTATTAATACTAATGAAGTTACCAGGATTATTTCATAAATATTTAATACTGCAATGCCTACCACATGTCTTGGTTTATTCATAATCAACAATATTTGTATTACTTATGTTGGTTCATGATTTTAGTCCATGGCTGCTTGTCTTTGGGCCTGTGGAGGAACAATACATCATGATGGGGTCACATGGCAGAGTTAACTTCATGGAGGTTAAGAAGCAAAAAGGAGAGAGAAGAAGGAATATCCCTGTTAAGGGCATGCGCCACTGACCTAACTTCCTCCCACGGAACCCTACCTCCCTACCTTCTAAAGGTTCTACTACTTCCCAACAGCACCATAGGCTGGTGACCAAGCATATGGGCATTTGGTGGCCATTTAAGATCCAAACTATAACAAATTGATACTATTATGCTTGATTCATTTTAAGACACTTGGGTTTTCCACCACTATGGAAATAGACATGCAGTTGACATCATTTGATAGTGAATTGGCTGTGCTTTGTATTTTTTCTTTCTTTGTATTATTTTTTTAGGGGAATATAAAATAATGGAATCTCACAATCAGAATAAATACTAAGTTTGAATTCATGACATTCTTTATAGAGGAGACAAAAGGAGGCAGTTCTGATTTTATTTTACCTCAATACTCATAGTAATTTACATTTTTTGATTTGGGAGCCCTAGGTAATATTCATAACTTATTTGAAGATTGTCACATTCCACTATTGGAATTCCATTTCTTCAAAGTAATATTGTTCTTTGCAAAGTTTTAATTTTAAATACAATCTCAGTTTATAATCTCTTGGACTATTTTATTCTCTGGGATTCAGATGTTCATGGTTACGATAAACAACCATATAAATCTTCTAACATTGTACGCAGTGATATATATGTGTGTGTGCACGCAAGTGTATATAGCTGATATCTTTAGTTCTGTGTCCTGTTATTCTCTTGGCATTAATTTCTATACACATCTGATTGTTTATTTGAAAAAAATGCCACTTTATATGAGTTCATTTAAGATCTATGACATTGACTTATATACAGAGCAAGGAAATAGCATTCAGGAGTTATGATGTTAGAAGTAGCCCTTAAGGAATGAGATAACTGAGGAATATAGAAAACTTTCTCCAGATTTCGTCAGCAGGATTGACCTTGGTTGCCCTCAATGATAGCTGACTTAATCATGAAGCTTTTAATGGCTTTTTTCCTCTTTTATTTCCATACTCTTTCGCCTTTGTTTCCCAGGATCATCTCCCAAATAAATTACTCGCACCTGAGTCCTGACGGTTTATTCCAAGGTTGCACATATGTATGTGCAAATGCATTTTTATGAGAAAATGTCAGTTTCATCATGTGTGTTTGAAGAGTGCTCTTACCATGAAGTTGTCTATCAGATCCTTAAAAAAAAAAATTGCATTTTATTCTGAAAAGAGCACTGTGGGGAGTTTTCACAGCAGGGCTTATTACTGGCTTCTTGCTTGTTTCCATGGGAACCTGGAATCACAACTGACTTTTGGTCAACCCTGGGAATTTGTCCTTCAGAAGACTCTTTAGTGTTTCTGATTGATGACTCTGTTGTGTAGACCTAGAGCAACAGCCCATGCCTTGTGAGCGTTTCAGGATTCTTGTGCACAAGGATCAAGATTGCTGATGGTTTCCTGGTGCTATTGCAGGGCCCCTGAATCTTGGTGGAAGTATCATAGCTGGAAGTATGGCAGCATGTTCTTATATGACCACTTCTTCATAAAAGCCTCTGTAGACAGTCTCTTTTTAAAAGGTCCTTGAAGTTCACAGCCACAGAAAAAGTATATCTTATACAATGACCCTAAATGGAGGAATTCTAAGAAACCTCTATTTGGCCCTTTTAAACTCTACCTAGTGCCCCTCTTCCTGTTCTTGCTCTGTATCTCCTTGCTCTAATTAACCTTAGCCATGAGTATGACCTGCTGCTGCCTCTTGTGAGTCCTTTAGGAGAATGAGCCTGCTTGAGGTTGTTCTTGAGACCTCTGAACCAAGCACCAAGTAAATCTGGGTGGTTATGGAGAGATGAGTCATTTTCATACCTAGGACACTTTCTAGGGGAAGACATGCCAAGGTAACAGTTTAATAGTTGGTGTCAAGGGTACTCATCTATAAAGCTAGTGATTGATCTTGAGTTATTGAATTCTCTACAAAGAATAACACATAGGAGACTGCCATACACAACTTCATTGCCTTCACAAATCCTTCTTAGGATTTATATCAAACGTGAATGGCAAAGAAAAAAAATTCTGTTTTATCTATTGTTAGTGTCCAATCATAGAAAAGAATAGTGAGCTCCTTTGTCATTGCCATCTGAGATACTTTGAAAGACAAGAACCCATCAGTGTGTCAGAAAGGGTAGACCTCTCTCCCATCCTCATTTGGGAAATGGAGAGTTATAACAAATTTAAATATGATTTTAACAAAATGATGCGAACTAAGAAAACAGTCAGTGACTGCCTCATCAGAGCTGGCAGGTGAGACAGCCTAGTGCCTGAAGGTTAGAAGGTGTCCTTGTCTAGGTGTAGTGGCTTATTACTTTAATCCTACTAGGGCAGCTGCAGCTGGAAGATTGCAAGTTCAGGGCCAGCCTGGTCAACTTAGCAAGATTCTGTCTCAAAATTTAAAAAAAAAAAAAATCTGGGGATGTAGCTCAGTTGTGGAGCACTCCTGAGTTCAATCCCCAGTATAGGAAAAAGAATGAAAAAAAGGTGTCTCTTGACTTTTCAGGTACTTCAGGGCACTACTAAATGACTCCCTGCATGTCAAGTAATTAAGATAAGCTAAACAACTTTTATATTCTAATTCATTTTTTTCTTAAAATATCTTTATTTTGTTTGCTTATTTTTATGTGGTGCTGAGAATCGAACCAAGTGCCTCACATGTGTAAGGCAAGAGCTCTTCCGCTGAACCACAACCCCAGCCCTTATATTCTAATTCTTAAGAAAAAGCTTGCAATGCCGGATTCAATTTGAAAGAAACTTCATCTCTCTCAGGCTCATAAGCTTGAAAAATACAGAATATTGAATTTGAACTGACATTTTCAAATTAGTGTTCGCCACAAAAACTGTAGGACATACTCAATCAAAATAACATTCATCTTGTTGAAATCACTAATGGTTATTTAGGGAAAAACAAACAAAAACCCCAAAACTCTATGAAAATAAGTAGTACTAATGGCAACTACTCACTTCATTTTACAAGTCCTCTCTCGCTTAAAACGTTCTTTTTGGAAGACATCAATTATTCTCAGAATCCATTAACCCATATGGACAAAGGTAAATATCCAAGGAGAATAATGGAAGTGATGAGTTTGCCTTAAAAAAAGGAAGAAGATGTGCAAGGTCTACTGTTACTTTAAAGTGTATGATATTGTGACTTTATCCATCTGTCTAAAATGAGTTTGAAGGTTTGGATCTCTGATTTATATCTATTCAAGGTCATATGTGAATTCTACCTGCCAGATTGAACTAATTTTAAAATATACATTTTCATTATGTAGAAATTGTTCATCATCTACAACTACCAGCAAAGACAGACACCTTTTAATGAGCATTTAAATATATTCTCATACATCCTAGCAGCTTATAGGACCTTGAGTCTCTGTTTACAATACAAGGAAACTGTCACTCAAATGGGCATCTTATTCATTTGGGAACATAAGACTAGACAGAACATTTCAAAGTTCATTTTTAAATTCATACATATTTTGGAATTTGTTAGTAGTCATAAACAAGTTGTTCATGTGTTATCAAAATATCACAATAAAATTTATAATAATAATCGGCTTTTAACAGGAAATCCTTCTTTTGAACAAATGCATTTAGAATCCAATACATTTAGCATTATACCTAAGCAATTATTTGTATGACCTCCTTCCCACAACAAACACTCGATATTGAGTCCCTTAAACAAAGGGCTATTTCTCATTCATTTATGTATGCCCAATGCATAATAAATTGTTTGGTTTAAATGTCTATTTGCTTTGAGTAGTTTTTTAATCAACAATTTTTTACTTTCTCATTAAAAATGAAATATTTGAATATAATAGAAATGAATACAAATGAAAACCTCCTGTGATTTCACTGTCTAATTGCAACTATTAATATAGTATATGTATCCATATCCTGTTTTATATGTATAATATGGACTTCTAAGGACACTTTCTAACTTCTTTTGGTAAGCTCAACTTCTGTTGGTAGCAAAGAGAACTTGGGAGACCTATCAGCACAGCAAGGGAGATAATCAATTTTCAAAACCATCTCACCATGGAATAAGAACTGTCACCTTCAGGGTAAGTGATTGCTCTCATGCAGCCATAGTCCCCAGGAAGAACAGGTGATGCACTGTGCATATTTACACCTGAGTCTCTTTTTGCTACCCAAGACCAAGTCAGTGATAAGTACAGCAGGTACTGGAAAGGGTTCCCTGGGTAGGCAGACTCAGCTTGATTGCCCTTATTTACAACTCAGGAATGTCCCTTTCTCATTTCCTCTTCCAGTTTCCTCTATGTAAATCCCTTCCAACTTCCATTGGAAACCTTCAACAAAGGTGGGCTAGTTATACTACAAGCTGCTTCACTCTTGATTTCTGAGTTTATTGCCAAATGACTTTTCTCACTATCATACCATGAATGTGAACATTATCATATCACTGTTATAAAAAAGAGACTCCTATAAAAAGGCAATGAAGAGGAATAAGGGAGTATCAATTCACTTCAGAATTTTTGGTACATTCACCCTGGATCATTCCTCAACTGTACATTAGACTTGGTTCAAGCTTACCCAATGCAGCTACAAAAAATATAATGCTCCTTTCTATCCCTCTTTTAAATTTTTGGTGACAAAACTTACTACAAGACCTTATCCACAATTTTTTTTTTCGATACCGGTTATTGAACCCAGGGGCACTTAACCACTGAGCCACATCTCCAGCCCTTTTTGGTGTTTTATTTAGAAACAGGGTCTCTCTGAGTTGAGTAGGGCCTCGAGAGTTGCTGAGGCTGGCTTTGAACTCGTGATCTTCTTGCCTGAGCCTCCCACCCACTGGGATTACAGGTGTGCACCACCATGGCTGGCCCCTATCCACAAATTTTAGGAGCACAATGAAGTATTGTTAATAATAGGCACGATGCTGTACAACAGATCCACAGAACTTGTTCATCTTGCATTACTGAAACTCTATACTTTTAACCAGTACCCCCGCATTCCCTCCCTGAAACCCCTGTAAACTACCACTCTAGTTTCCATTTCTAAGAATAGACTATTGACTATTTCATTTGGCATTATGTCCTAGAAGTATACCCATGCTGTTTTATATTACCAAATTTCCTATTTTTAAGGCTTAATGATGAAAATAAGATATTTTTGATCTTACACCTTGAAACAAAATGTTTGAAAAGAGCCATCAATCTCTTTCCCAGATACTTTCAGCTTCAGCATGTCTAGCTTCCCTCTTTCCCTTGAAGAAGTGAAGGGGGTCATCTGAATCTGTGAGAAGACACGGGACAAAGCACAACTTGCTCTTTCCTCTCTTTTCCTTTAAGGTCAGGCAGCATGATGAGAAGATTCCTTGTGGACTTCCTTCTCAACCTTGTGGAAAGCTTAGCCAGCAGCCCATTTTCAGGGCTCTGTTAGTCGTACTCGGGAGTGAAGTATTAGCAAGAAAATCTAACTCTCATCCTGAAGTTACACTTATCCACAAAAAATTTGTAAATTGGCATTTTGGTGTCCAATCCCACTTCAGATTTTTCAATTTGTTTTATACATAGGGAGGAAAGAGGGAATTATTAAATTTCATTACATATCAAAAAGTTTATTTGTTCATGATGAATCTTTAAAAGCATATGTGATTGAAATCTCAGAACCAAATCAAATTGCAGGAAATAAAGTTTCTCCTGTGAGATGGATAAATGTAGTAAATGAAGATCGCTCTGTTTTAATAAATGAGGGTCATTTCTGGCTTTGAGTCTGGAAGGTCTCTTAGCCTCTAGTGATTTTGTCCTTAAGTGAGGGATTGCTGTATATATGCAGGAATTTAGCAAGTGCAAACTTAGGGTGTTCAGTTTCTAGCAAATGCAGAATAATAATTCTTTACCAAATGTGAACCTCCAAGACATTAGAAAATGCTGATCTTCTGGATTTGATTATATGGGCTAATTTTCATTTAGGAATAGGAACTGGTGACCTTCAACTATGCAGTACTACCTTGAAGGCAAGGTTGAAATAAGGATTACATAGTTTTAGAACTGGTGTAGGAAAAATATTTGTCATTTTATAGTGTATCTCATTCAGTAAGAGAAACATAAATTTAAAAATTGAAAATCTGCTAATGCTTCAGAGTACACAATCAGTAGAATGAAAAGGCAATTTATAGAATGGAAGGAAATAGTTGCAGATCAAAAATCTAACAAGGGGTTAATGTCTAGAGCACAAACAAAATTCTTACCACTCAAAAAATAAATAACACAGTAAAAAACTAGACAAAGGAACTGGATAGATATTTCTCCATAGAAACTACTTCAATGGGTGATAGGCATATAAAAAGATGCTAGAGAAATGAAAGTTAAAACCATCATAAGACAATCCCTCACATGTCAGAGTGGCTACTATTTAAACAACAGCAACAACAAAACAAAAGCATGACAAAACATAAAATAACAAATGTGGGTGAGGATATAGAAAATTGGTAACACTTAGGCACTGTTGGTGGGATTGTAAAAATGATGAAACTCCTATGGAAACCAGAATGGAGAGGCTCAAAAGTTAAAAATATAATTACCATGAGATCCATCCATCCCACTTCTGTAGATCTATCCAAAAGAATTGAGAGCAGGGTCTTGAAGAGATAGTTGTACATCCATGTTCACAGCAGCACTATTTATAATTGCTGAGAGGTAGAAGCAACCCAAATGTGGTATGTTCATACAATGTAACATTATCCAAACTGAAAAAAAAAAACAAGAAAATCCTGTCACATGTTACAATATGGATGAGACCTGAGGACAAAATTCCAGGTGAAATAAGTCAGGAACCAAAGAACAAATATTGGTATTTATGAGACACCTAAAATTTTCAAAAGTCAAAAAAAGCAGAAAGTATAATAGTGGGTACTAGAAGCTGGGGGAGGGGGAAAAGATAATATGCTATATAATGATATAGTGTTTCATATTTGCAAAATGAAAAAAATCTAGAGATCTGTTTTATAACAATCCACATACATTTTAAGCTATTGAACAGTTCACTTAAAAATAGTTAAGATGATAAATTTTGTCATATTTTAAATTTGCTATGTATTTTATCATAATACAAAAGTATGGTACACTTCAAACAGTATGAAGTACTAATAATAGAGGCTCTGGCCATAACTCTATTGGTGCCAGGCAAGATTGCCTGCCCATATTCAATTTTTCTCTGCATTAATTGGAAGACTTTTTTTCCAGGGTTCATTTCTTATGAATAGTGTTGGTAGCCAACTCATACCATGTATTCTTCAGTCAAGTCTGAATTTAAATACTTAAACAGATGACCAGAGATATATAGACAATATTTTACTTCACCCAGAAGGATGTTAGACTTTTAAATGCATACATTAAAAAAATGAGAGGTATTTATTTTAAAAATTTCCATTTTTTGAATTGAGGTTGAAAAACAATGAAGTTATTATAAAGTATTATAAGTCATAGGCTAAAATGGCACATGTTTAGGCTATGGTAAGGCAATAGAAAAATTAGGACTGCTCAGGAAAAAAAAAGTAGACTTAGTATTGAAAAACATGCTACAGGTTGAAAGTCTACTCTCAATATTTTACTTTAAAGCACAAACTGTGAGTAAATTAAAACAAAACAAAACAAAAAGGTAGAGAGATGCACAATTATAATTTCAGCTTTTTGGGGAGGTTGAAGAAGGAGAATTTCAAGTTCAAGAATAGCCTCAGTAATTTAACAAGATTGTCTCAAAATTAAAAAAATAAAAAATAAAAAGGAATAGAGATGTACCTCAGTAATAGAGTACCCCCGAGTTTAAGTGATAGTACCTAAATAAATAAACAATAAATCAAGGAAAGCAATTATCTTAGGAGAAAACTGATATATTAGAGGATAAAAATTTTCAAGAATAAATTTTGAAAGTCTAGATGGGAAAATAAAAAGAACACAAGACAAAGCCAGGTCCAGAGCTTCTCAAGATAGATAATATAAAATGGAAAAACTCTTTTGCATCAAAGTTGATGACATAACTCAACAAAGGCAAGGTTGCAGAGATCTAACTATGATTCCAAAATGGAACCAAGGTCTAAAAAAAGAAATACTAAAGGAGTACTTGAAAAACATGTTCAAATCATGGCACATGCTTTTTCAAAACATTTAGGAAAAAGGTCAAAGCTGCTTACATTAAAAGTGATAAACCCAGGAACTCCCACCCCCTCCCATCCATCCTGACAGCTCATAAATTTAGGTTTTGTGCCAATCCTTTAATCTTATGATTGACACAGCTATGCTGGGTGTTTACAGAGTATCTAGGTAGATTTATGAGGATAGATGTAGTGATCATCACAAAACAAGATTTATTGGTGAGATCCAATTTGAACACAATTACTGTAGATGAGGTGTATGTTGTATGTATAACTATAACTGTGTGTCACAGTTAGGACATTTATAGCTTCAGCATTCTTTAAAAAGTGCACTCAAGTGGAGTTAGGGAGTATAATGATATGCAGAGTCAGGATGTAAGACTAAAGCTGCACAATAGAAAGATGGTTTTCTGGGTGGAGACAAAGTGCTTGGCATTTGTCTGGACAGTATTATTGACTTCACTTATTTCCTTGTATGAAGGTAAAGGCATGTGAGAAAAGCAAACACCTGGGCCAAGAAACAAAATGAAATAAGGCAGTCATATTGAATAAGAGTGCTAGTCCTCTACCTGTCAAGGGACTGAAGATAACACACTAGGAAACAGACATAACTATCAGGCAACCAGGAGCCTTCAGAAAAGAGGAGGGGAACAGTCCAGGTAGAGAAAACTTTGAACACATCCCACACCACATCTGGAGAAGAATGATGGAATAGAAATAAGTGTGTGCTGACTACAACTGGGAATATTCAAACTCCAGAAAAACGTTATATTGAAAAATAAACTTCAGGATTATGATGTTCACTAACTCCCAGAGCACAAGCTTCTGAAACACCAATAGACATTTCAGCAGTTAAAGCAGCTGTTGGGGATTCCCAGTTGTCACAGATGAGCAGAACAGGACCATCTTCCCCAGAAGACAGGTTTCAAGGCCTAAGTGATCCCATTACTCTACACCCTGAGGTCAAAGAGTCAAAAAAGAAAATAAAATTCCTACTGAGAAAGAAGGCTCTGAAACACAGGTTCAACATAGTAATGAAAATTAGCAGTCTCTGGGGTGCGTAATGAAAAGAATGGCCCTTCAGGTGACATCAGACAACTGTGTAGGCGGGCCCAGACCTCAGTGTAAATCATGGTGGGAAAACTGGATACCACATGCAGAAAATGAAATCACACACTTTTTTAAAGTTCCTTATACAAAAATGAACTATAATTTAATTAAAGAATTAAGCATGATCTGAAACTGTAAAACTAATAGAGGGAAAAACAGGGGAAAGATCCAGATTATACCATTGGTCTGGGCAGTGACTTTCTTTCTTTCTTTCCTTTTTCTTTTTTTTGCATCTGACCTCAAAAGCATAGGCAACAAAAGTAAAAACAAAAATTAATTGCATCAAAGCATAAATCTTCTGTACATAAATGAAACAACATAATAAAGAGACACCTCACAGAGCGTGAGAAAAAAATCTGCAATTAATACACCTGACAATGTGTTAATATTCAAAATATATAAGAAGCTCAATTAATTCATTAGCAAGCAAAAAAAATTAGAACACGGCAAAGGACTTGAGACATTTCTCAAAAGACGATATTCAGGAGGTCAAAAAGTTCATGGAAAAATGTTCAACGTCCCTAATCATCAGGAAAATGAAAATTAAAATCATATTGAGGGCTGGGTTTGTAGCTATGTGGTAGAGTCCTTGCCTGGAATGTGTGGGTTCCATCCTCAGCACCACATAAAAATAAATAAATAAAAATAAAGGTTAAAAAAAATCACATTGAAACACCACCTCTTCTTATGAAGTACATGCTGTGATTTGTGACAACATGAATCAACATCGAGAACATTAAAAAAGTGAAATCAGCCAAGCACAGAAAGACTAATATTCTGTGGTCTCACTATATGTAGAATCTGAAAATGGTGAGTCCAGGCTAGACATCTGAGTTAGTAGAGGCTGGGGGGCAGGAAGAGACTGAGGAAAAGAGGATCGAAAGGTTAAAAACAATTTAATTAGACACAGCAGTGGGTTTTCAAGATTTATTGCACAGCAAGGTGACCTTAGTGAATAATAATATATTATATATTTCAACATTGCTGAAAGGAAACATTTTAAATGTTCCTACTACAAAAAATTATGATGTTAAGATTTTTTGAGTTCTTTATATATCCTAGAAATTAGTGCTCTATCTGATGGGCATGTGGCAAGAATTTGCTCCCATTCTGTAGGCTCTCTATTCATCTCACTGACTGATTGTTTTGCTGAGAAGCAGCTTTTTAATTTGAATCCATCCCATTTATTGATTTTTTATATTAATTCTTGTGCTATAGGAGTTTTATTGAAGAAGTTGGGGCTAATCCCACATGATGGAGATTTGGGCCTACTTTTTCTTTTATTAGGCACAGTGTCTCTGGTTTAATTCCTAGGTCCTTGATCCACTTTGAGTTGAGTATTGTGGATGGTGAGAAATAGGGGTTTAATTTCATTTTCTTACATATGGATTTCCAATTTTCCTAGTACCATTTGTTGAAGAGCCTATCTTTTCTCCAATGTATGTTTTCAGTGCCTTTGTCAAATATAAGATAACTGTAATTATGTGAGTTAGTCTTTGTGTCCTCTATTCTATATCATTGGTCTATTTTGGTGCCAATACCATGCTGTTTTTGTTACAATTGCTCTATAGTATGATTTAAGGTCTGATATAGTGATGCCATCCGCTTTATTCTTCTTGCTAATGGTTGCTTTAGCTATTCTGGGTCTCATTTTTCCAGATGAATTTCATGTTGGCGTTTTCTATTTCTATGAGGAATGTCATTGGGATTTTTATTGGAATTGCATTAAATCTATATAATACTCTTGGTAGTATGGTCATTTTGACAATATTAATTCTGCCTATCCAAGAACAAGGGAGCTCTTTCCATCTTCTAAGGTCTTCTTTAATTTCTTTCTTTAGCATTCTGTAGTTTTCATTATAGAAGTCTTCCACCTCTTTTGTTGGGGTTGATTCCCAAGTACTTTATTTATTTTTTTGAGGCTATTTTAAATAGGGTACTTTTCCTCGTTCCCTTTCAGAGGATTTGTCATTGATATACAGAAATGCTTTTGATTTATGGGTGTTGATTGTGTAAATAACTCAATCAATAATGAATAAATGAGCCAAGGAACTGAACCGACACTACTTAGAAGATGATATACAATCAATCAACAAATATATGAAAAAATGTTCAACATCTCTAGCAATTGAAGAAATGCAAATTAAAACTACTCTAAGATTTCATCTCACTCCAGTCAGAATGGCAGCTATTATGAAGACAAACAACAATAAGGTTTGGCAAGGATATGGGGAAAAGGACACACTCATATGTTGCTGTTGGAACTGCAAATGGTGCAGCCAACATGGAAAGCATTATGGAGAATCCTTGGAAAACAGGGAATGGAACCACCATTTGACCCAGCTATCCCTCTCCTTGGACTATATCCAAAGGACTTAAAAACAGCATACTGGGGCTGGGGATGTGGCTCAGCGGTAGCGCGCTCGCCTGGCATGCGTGCGGCCCGGGTTCGATCCTCAGCACCACATACCAACAAAGATGTTGTGTCCGCCGAGAACTAAAAAATAAATATTAAAAAAATAAATAAATAAAATAAAATTTTAAGTTAAACAAAGAGTGAATGATATTTCCAACAAGACCTGAAGATCAGAGGTCTCTTTGTTGGACATGTCAAAATTTATGGATAAAAACATTTCATCCATATATTCTGAGAGAGACAGAAGCAAGAATAAGTGGTTTCTCCAGATTTTGTAAAAAATAATGTCCAAACGGATCCCTTATTAAGGGTTATCTCCCAATTGAGTTTAATTCTACTGGTGATGTACCTCAGATGACTAGCAAATATTGATTGAAATCCTAATGATGCTTGTTAAAGAAAAAAATATTCTGACACTTAAAGTGGTAAGGAAGAATTTATTCAGGACCAGTGTGACAGGTGTCAAGACTACTGCAATAGAGGAGAGAGATCAAGTAGAACTTGAAATACAGCAATGACAAGTGTGGTGATTTATAGTCAGTGAACAGAATGAGGCAGTCAGTGGATGGAAAATTACTGACAATCAACAGTGTTAGCAAATTTTTGCTAAACTGACTTCAAATTAAAAAAAGCCCAAATAATTTAGGCTCATACTTCCTTACTAGAAAGGAATATAATTCCCCAACTTGTAAGTATGGAATGCAAAAAGTGATTGCCTTTCCAAAATTATAGTTTAGTAAGGAGGAAAAGTGGAGAAAACTAACAAATTTAGCTACATCACCATAGTTACCTTCAACAGTGATAAATTGCTTTGATTTCAGGTGTACTCTTGATGTGATACAATGAGGATGGATCCTTATCTCTGTCATTTTCTTCCCCAAAACTCATAAGCCCAGGCTCACCATGGAGGAAAGAACACTAATCCAAACTGAGGGAAATTCCCCGAAATACCTGACTAGTCTTCTCAGTACTATCATGTCCATCAAAAATATAATAATAATAAGGAAGTCTGAAAGAATGTTATAGCCCAGCAGAGCCGAAGAAACACAATGACTAAATACGGTATCCCAAATGGGATATGAAACAGCAAAAAGTCACTAGCTAAAGAAAATAATCCTATTAAAGTATGGGCTTTACTTAATAATAAGATGTCCATATTGGTGCATAAGTGATGATAAATGTACTATATTAATGTAGAATGTTGACAAAAGACTGGTGTCAGGTATGTTGGAACTCTGTGCTATCTTCAACTTTCCTATAAATCTAAAGCTATTCTAAACTTAAAAAAAAACTTTATAAAAAAATAAGAACCTACTAACTTTCTTTTGTTGAGGATAAACCCCTAGTTTTAAGGTCCTGAAATAATTAAATCTCTTCTAGTAGAAGAGAATCTAGATTGCAGCAACTGAAAACTACCCAGTTCTGCCTAAGCACCAAGAATAATATATTCCTGAAACTCTAGAATGAGAAATTGAGGAAGGCTTAGTTTGTGCCAAAATTTCAATAGATTTTTCAAATACAAGAACAAGAGTTAATGGCTTTGGGATGGGAAATATTATAGGGAGTGAATTTTCCGATTTGAATACACTGCAGCTTTGAATTTTGCATAATTAATGTATCTTATTATCTTATTTCAGAGCATTCTAAGGGCAAAAGTCCCAAATATCCTCTAGGTGACCAGGAGTATACTCCAAGGTACAGAGGTGGGTGCTGCAAAACCTTCTGATTTTCAAAGCCTTTTGATTTTGGAAAGTCTTTTCAAGACTTCTGACTTTCTCTTGAGAATGAGAGAGCCACATCTCTGTGTGATCTCAATAGGTGAATTATCTAAATAACAGATTTGTGTTATATTTTTGAATATGAATTGTCTCACAAAGGCTATTATATTAATGCAAGAGGTGAGATGATTGATTATAAGAGATGAAACCTGATTAAACCATCCCAGTTCAAATGTACTAACTGGGTAGTATCTGGAGGCAGGTTTGGTGTGGCTGGAGGTGGGTTGCTCGGGGTATACCCTGGAAGTTTTCATCTTTCCTATGGCCCTTTCTTTTTTTCTTTACTTTCTGGCTGCCATGAGGTAAGCAGCTTCCTTCAACTGCTGCACTCCTGCCTTGAAGTTCTGCCTCACCTTGGGAACAGGACAACAGAGTCAGCTGACTGTGGAAAATGTGAGCCAAAATATACTTTTCTAAATTGTTCTTGTCAGGTATTCTGGTCACAGCAATGTAAAACTTACACATTTTGAGGTAACTACACAAGTTTCACTTTATTCTCTTCTTCTGCAACACATGTCTTCCTGCTCAGTCAAGTATTTTGCTTCCTTGGCCTTGTGATGAAACCAGCTCTGCATCTTCTGAAGGACAGAGATTGTCCAGGGTTGTCTGAGGCTGCATGGGTAGAAATCTCTTCATTTAGCGGTCATTTACAATTAGCTCCCTTTTGGGCATATATAGTAAACATCGTATCAATTAGCTTCTTTAGAAAGGAAAATTGTAATTTAGTCTCCATCTGACTGATTGGGCCAAGGCATTCCTTCTTTTCTTCAGTGAATATTGATTGCATACTTCCTATGTAATAAATAATGCTCTATGTGTTGAAGATACAACAAATCGTAGCAAAAAAACACAGAAACTCTATTAGTGGAAAATATATGGTGTGGGAAATCATAGGTTCACATATAAAATAAAATTACATAGTGTCATAGATATATAATTAATATAATAGCAATATAATATATAATAAATAGGAAAGTGATATGGGAAGAAATAAAATAGAGTTAGTTTTAAAGAAACTGACCAGAAGTAGTTTGTGTGGATGGTCAGGGTGAGTACTTATTAAGAAAGTGTTATTAAGTAAAACATTTACATATGGTGAGGAAACTGAACTTCTGGAGAGAGTGTTCTGGGCAGCAAAAGCAAGTACAAAGGTCTTGAAGTATAAGTGTGTTCTTTGGTAGGTTACGGCATGGATTGTGGTGATACAAATCATATTTTTGGATAGGTATATTTATCTCCAAACTCATCTAGTTGCATATATTAATGTATAAAGCTTTTTCTAAGTAATGTGCACTTCCATAAAGATGTTTAAAAATGAAATTTAAAAATTGTGGAAAACAAATTTTTAAAATATTATAAAAGGAAAAAAATCATAAAAGGTGTCAGAGAAAAAATGAAAGGTATTATTTATGAATAAAAACAATCCAATTAACATCAGGCTTGTAAATGGAGAGACTGGAAACAATGTTGAAAGAAAATAATGTGAACATATATTTTATAACTGGATTAAACCATCATTAAAACATGATAATGCAAAACAAATATGTGGAACATGGATTTTTAGAGCAGTGAAACTATTCCTTTTGATACTATAATGGTGGATATATGTCATTAGACATTTTTTCAACCTCACAGAAATGAACTATCGTGTAAACTATGGACTCCGGATGATAATGATGTGGTAGATGGCATTGATGGGTTTCATCCATAGTAGCAAATGTACCACTCTGGTGTGAGTTTCTGATAGAGAGGAGGGCTACCATATGTTGGGGAAGGGAGTATATGGAAATTGCTGTACATTCTGCTCAGTTTTGCTGTGAATTTAAAATTGCTTTTAAAAATAAAATATATTAAAATAAGAAAAACGAAGACAGTTTCTTCTATTCTCACGAGGGATGTCATTCACTAAGTTTTTAAATTCCAATCCAAATTTAAGGTGGATAAGAAGAGGTTCAGGCAGATCTCCTTCAGGTCAGTGTTGCTTTATTCAACATTCCCTCTGCAATGTAAGCTCCTCGGGAGCAGGGACTGTGCTGTTCCCAGCACCTCTCCCTACTGTGGAGACCACTGTAGGCAATCTATTTATAGTTCTTGAATGAAAGAACAACTAACTTATTAGCATTATCAGTAATTCAGTAAATATTTACTGACTTTAATCAATCTCAGATATAATTTTAGGAGCCATAATAAAAACTTTAAAAAGATAAGGTCTCCAATTGCATAATGAGACAAAAAAAATAATCAGATTTCCTGGTGGTAAGGAGCTGAACAGCTTTCCTCCACTGCAGCCTCAGGCTCACGGCAAAAGAGTTGGCCCCAAATGGACTGAACCCCTAAAACCACAGGCCAGTCAGAAGAAAGAGTGATATATCAGAGCCCACACCTCTGCTGCAGAGTAGGCCTGTATTTGCAGTTACTTACCTCCCTCTGTGTCCTCATTCAGGTGTGCAGGCTGAAAACCCAAAACTCATCCTTGGAGTTCCTCCAGGAAGTCCCATCAGTTTATCACCATCCCCAGCAGTTCTGTGCCTTCCTGACCTGCTCTTGGCCCAGCTGGCATGATTCCTCAGATTGTAAATGGTCCCTATCTGATGGTTTCCCATTTTATCTGGGGATTCCACATTTGGTTAGAGCAATCTCTGTTAACCCCCAAAGCTGGTTATTTGGGGTTTCCCTCTAGTAGCTTCCTGTTACTCCCAGAATGAAGATGTGGCCTACAGAGCCCTGGGGTTAGTCTTCTGTGCTGCCTCCTACAATTCCAACTTCCCCACATCCTTCCTTCTTGCCTCCAGCAATGGGTGTAGGGCATCTCTCAAGATGGTTGCATCCACCAGAGATGTTCTGAAGCTAGACTCAGAATTATCCTCTGGGGAAGCCCCTCTTCCTTAGAAGCCTCATTTTTCCTCATTCTAATCCCTTGCTCAGGTGATCATTGTCTGTTCTTGTTCACAGACTAGAAGCTCCAGGTGGCCCAGACCACACCTCTTGGGGCTCAGCCAGGTGTTCAATTAAGCATGCAAGAGTTAAAAAGCTCATTATCTCCACCGTGGATTGGCACTAGGGATGTTGGCTTTAACTGGAGTTCTTGCCATGATTTTACATGTTGGCAGTACTTTGACTATTATAGTAATTTGTTTTCTGAAGATAAACTGAATTCATTTGTGAAAAATATTAGATCAATTTGATCATCATTGATATAATTTTCTCCCTCGAGCCTTGTCCTCCCCCAGTCTCCTCACGTTTACCAGCGGAAACTCCATTTGGTAAAGCTATCACTGGTTTTAATATACCACTGACCCATTTCAGGAGCTTCAATATGCTTCAGCATATTCAATCCAAACATTTCCAAAGATAAGTGGAGAATTTCTAGTAAATTCTCACTATAGTTCAGGATCCCACTGTCCTTTTCTTTGTATTAGTGTCCAAGGCCACTATAAGAACAGATGTTGATTTTGGAAAGTCAAACTCATGAAAAAAGGCATGTGTCATAAATAGTCATCACTCTTATAGGACAAGTAGGGGTCTGAATGTCAACAAAGAGAAGAACCCTGGGATCCAGAAAAAGGCTAAAGATGGCTTAGGGGCTGTGGGCAGAGACTGAAGCTGTGGGACGCAGCTGGGCAGTTCTTCTGCAATGGAAACCATGCTGCAGCTCATCCTGCTCTGCTCCTGGTTGTTTGAAAAGAGGCAAAAACATGTCCACCTGCTCATCAGGGGAAACTTACCAAGCCCTATCCACCTATGGGAGCTCCAGGAAGGTGTAGACTCTGGTTCAGTGAAAGGTAAAGCAGTGGAATTATGGAGCTAGAAATTGTTTCACTGCCTGGAGAGAGACACCAGGCACCTGTCCCTCTCCCTGAATGCCCCTGCCCATGATCTACTGTCCATTCACCAGCTACAAAGAGATCTTGCCTCTGAGAGCTGAGCCATAGGCTCAGACTGAGCTGCTCCCCCTGCAGGCTGCGTCTCTGTACCAGGACTTCTAATTCCTCCAGGACTAGTGGAGTCTCCAGTGCTGACCTCTGTTGCTGTGGGGACTCTGTTCATGAGCTGCTGAAGATCCAGGCGTCCTAGGAAAAAGAACAGAAGGAGAGTTTGAAGCAGGCTCTGAATTGACTGAATAACCTGAAACAGGTGAGAGGATGCATCCTTTAGGTTCAGGGGCCATGGGGGAATTAAATGGAAGCAATCAAGTCAGGTACCCTGTGCCAGGGAGCTCTTTCAGGGCATGCTCTTCCCCTAATGACTACTGTGCTTGTTCCAGGTCCAATTGTGCAGATGGGGGGGATTCAAATTGGAGCCAAGGCTTTCACATTTGTACTCTCATGCACCCCATGTCTCCCAATAGAGCATTTAAAAGAAAGCATCATCACAGAAGATTTTTAGAGCAGTGAAAAAGCTCCGTATGTATACTACAATGTCGAACACAGGTTATTACACATTTATCCGAACCCATACAATGCACAACCCCAAAATTAATTCCTAATGTAAATTATGGACTTTGGGAGATAATGACAAATTGATGTAGGTCCATTATTTGAAACAAAATGGACCACTCTAATGGCAGATGTCAACCCTGAAAGAAGCTGGGGGGAGGGAATAGGACATATATGGGAAATCTCTGTAATTTAGCTTAATTTTCTTATGTACCTAAAATCATTCTAAAAAAATAAGGTCTGCAGAAAAGTAATTTTTAAAATGGGAAAAGAGAGAAGAAAGGACTTATCTCTGAAAAGCTTTGGACACTTGAATAATACCCCTTATAATGAATCTCTGCAGGGTCTTTATACCAATTGCTTTTAGGCCAAAGTGTTCTGTTTCAGAAGAAATGATCTGCTATCAGATCTTGGACACATGGGACCTCCTTTTAAAGTCCCCTGCTTCATCTTTCTCTTGCCCTCTGACTCTAGTCTCTATTTCCCACAGAAATCCCAACATCTTTTTTCTTCCCATCAAACCACATATTCCTTTTATTTCACTCTATACTTAGGTAGTTCTTTAAACCCGGCCCAAATTCATTACATTCTTAAGAACCAGTTTTAATTCTCCTCATAGAAGTTGAAGAAAAATATGTATATTTTCTTTTATAAGGCATCAAAGAAAAGGGAAGTTTAAAAATCAGTTAAGAAATCACTAATAAAAAGCTCTATCCTTTTCCTCCTCTTCCTATTTGATTCCTAACCAAGCTGTGCAAGCTTGAGTATAAATTATACCTTAAATCAATGCACTTATTTATAATACTTCTGCCACTGCCCTGATCCAATTCATTATCAACTTTTTCTTGGAAAATGTATAGCCTCCAAACAGAGCTCCTCAATTTGTTTTCTTGATAGACCAGGGTATTTGTGATCGTAAAGCAGTTCTATTGAAATCATCTTGAAAAGTTGGGATCGGGAAGCCTTCCCAGAAGTTGATGGAAGATTTCAATTTTGAAGGATCAGAAGGGCTTGTTCAGTCGGAGAATGGGTAAAAAGCACTTCAAGAAAGAAAAGCATTTGGAAAGACTCTCAGGGAACAAGACATAATAAGGTAAAAGTGGATGGGTTGGATTCCCAGAAGCATGTAGGTAGTGACTGTTGGTTAACTTTTCTTTGCTGTGATAAAATACCTAACAGAAACAACTTAAAGGAGGAAAGATTTATTTTGACTCGTGGTTTCGGAGTTTTCAGTTCATTGTCAGCTGGCTCCACGGATTCTGGTTCTGTAGTAAGGCAATGCATCATAGTAGAAGGGCACAGCATGGCAAACCTGCTTACCTCATGGTGGCCAAGAAGCAAAGAGAGAGAAACAGAGACAGAGAGACCAAGAGAAAGGGTAGGAGAGAGTAAGGGGCTGGGGATAAGTTATATCCCTCAAGGGACCACCCCCAAGGACTCACCCCCTTCAAATAGATCCCACATCCTGCTGTGGGATCCATTCAGCTGTGAATTCATCAATGGATTAATCCACTGATGAGTCTAGAGCCCTCATGATACAATCACTTCCCAAAAGTTCCCCTTCTAAACGCTGTGGCATTGGACCCAAGACATTGGAGGACATTTTGGATCCAAACTGTGACCCACTTGGGATCCTTGAAGAAGTGTCTTAGGCAATGCAGAAATTTGATCAAAGTATGAAAAACAACACTTTGAAGTTCGAATTACTACATTTTTTTCCATACAGTTGAGGAATGGTATATAGAAAATTTCAATTTAAATTAAAAATGTGGTTAATTCGAGTTTTAAATTTCCTCACTTGTGTTTGCCTCAAATTCCTTTGTATTCAAATGCACAAACATTTTCCCTTCCCTTAATGAATCATTCGCCCAAAAAACACAGATGAAATTTACATATTGGAAGAGCAAGTGACCTTTGATTTCTTATGTGACAGTTTTTGAGAAGGTGTTATTCTACCCACCTTGATTTTAGCAGACTTCTCTTTGTAGTAAGTGTTACTTTGGAGCAGTAATCTGGTGTCATGGTGATGAAGAGGAAAGGGTGGAAAAAACTTAGCATTTCTCAGCAGAAAATATCTTCCTAAATAACATAAAATATCAAAAGTGCACAGAGTCTCTGACTATTGCTGGGATTCCTGATGTATATGAGTTTAGGTGCAAAGAGAGAACTGAGAAGTCCTAGACCAGCCATTCTCAAATGTCAGAGATTTTGCACCCCTACTCTGCAACACGGGTGCAAAAATGTATTTGTCAATGCCTGCAGACATTCTTGATTATCCCAGAGATACAGCAGGCATCTAGTAGGTAGAAGACAGGGCTGCTGATAAACACTGGAAGATATAGGGCAGCTCTTCACAACGAGTAATTATTCAGCCCATAATAGTGTCCCATTTGAGAAATTCTGTTCTAGACCAATCCATTCAATTTACAGAAGATGAATCTAAGGGCCAGAGGATAGCATGTCGATCAAAGTCTCACAGCTGGAAAGAAACAGGACTCTCCCTCCCATTCTCACAAGCACAGCAGGTTATGGCCCTAACAAATCATACAAGCAAACTATTGGGTCCAAACAGCAGGAAACCTGGTTCTTACAGGGATCCAGGAATCAAGCTATCTACCAACATGATCATTAATTTCTTTTTATAGAGATGTTAAATCTCATTGTTTTTCCTCTGTGCAAACAAATAAACAAAAACTAAGAATAAAAGTGGTCTGATTACAGGAGATAGAGATAGTCAGGGGTTTCTTAAATAATATTTCTCGCCAAAAAAAAAAAAAAAAAACAAAGGACTCTGAGATTATGGAGTTTTCTTCTGGATATAAATAAAATTCTTATGAGCCTTGGAGAATTTGAATCACCCACTCTTTGGCACCTAAAATTTCACTTGGCCTAACAACATCTGTAGCATATTTTCTAAAACGCTAGTCACATTTTATTGCTCTTCTGCTTAAAACTCACCAATGGCTTCTTATCGAAATCCCAATAATGCATGACTTTTTGCTCAGAGCATGCAATACATTACTGAATTGGCTCTTTTCTCTATTTTTTTTCTTAAATATTTCTTTCTTTTTTTTTTTCAGTTTGTAGATGGACACCATATCTTTATTTATTTATTTATTTTTATGTGGTGCTGAGGATCAAACCCAGTGTCTCACACATGCTAGGTGAGTGCTCTATCACTAAGCCACAACCCCAGCCCCCTCTTTTTTCTATTTTGACCTTATTTTCTACCTCTCTCCTTTTGGTTGTGCAGAACATTGCATTTATTCTTCCCTCTAAGGGAAATGCTATTTGTCCAGAAAATTTCATGTTTTAGCCTTTTCTCATTATTAATTCAGGTCATGTTAAGAATGACCTTATCAGCCAGGCATTGGGGTACATGCCTGTCATCCCAGGGGGTAGGAGAGGTAAGGAAGGAGGATCACAAGTTCAAAGCCAGCTCAGCAAAAGCAATGTGCTAAGCAACAAAGTGAGACCATTTTTTCTATGTAAAATATAAAATAGAGCTGGGGATGTGGCTCAGTGGTCAAGTGCCCCTGAGTTCAATCCCCGGTACCCGACCCCCCCAAAAAATGACATTATCAGGAGAGACATTTATAAAGAGTCAGTCCTGAAACATGGTCTAACCCAAGCATTATTTGAATTTAAGTTTAAAAATAATGAAAGTAATCTTTTTATTCTTTTAAGATTTCTTAAAAAATTTGTGACTTTGATTCTGTCATTTTCTATGACTCCTTCACTTTGGTTGTCCCACAGTAAACTGAGATAACATAAATATCAACCACACAGGATTAAATTGGATGTCAAATGCAGGGCTCTTATTCCAAAGCCTTATATCTTGGGTTTAAGAATTATCAAATTATTCATTGGTGATATGATTTATTAATGGCTTGTTGCTATTTGCTTCCATTTGGTTGATATCTATCACAAAATAAAACAAGAAAACAATAAAATATTTGAGGCATCCAGAAGGAATTGTTTGACTGCCTAGAAATAGCATAAGTTGAAATAAGGCACTGATATATTTTTCCAAGCAAGATCCAAAATGAGACATAATAGATGGAAGAGATGATGAAGGCAGGGGTGAGAAAAAGGCAGGACAGAGCATCTCTGGAGGTTCACTGTCTTCCGAGGAGTGAAGGACCAGGCCTAGGGTTGTATTACTTGTTGATGGAAAAGGAGAAAAGATGTTGGCATTTGAGAAACTTTTCAGGGAAACCAATAACCAGAAGTTGGAGCTAACTCTATTTTTTTAGCCATTCATGTGCACATATGTACACACACACACACACACACGGAGAAAGAGAAAAAAAGTAGAAAAAAGATAAAGTTCAATATATTACAAAAGTCTGAAATATGAAAGTATTCTATTCTTTCTAGTTCTTTCCAGAACTTTCCAATGTATTGATGCACTTATATCTACAGCTCCCATGTGTCTTCTCTTGTTTCCTTTTCTTCTGCCTGGTCCCTTTCCCTTCACTATGTCCCTATCTATTTCTGGGTCTTTTACATTCCTCTTTGACATTTTGAGTACAGTATGTTCTCAGATGTTTTCCATGGGGAGTTTCTAAAGTGCAAGCCACATTCCCTTTCTAGAAGCACTTGTAACATGAGCTTTATGACTTCTTATGTTTAAAATAATTAGGGATCCAACATGGCGGCCGGCGAGCAGGCAGCATTTTCTATACCTCCGCAGTAACGGGATCAGAGAGACACATAAATACACTTGCATGGGGCATGCTGAGGAACTTCTAACAACTTTCCACTGAAAGGAGACCTGCCGATAACTAGTAAGTCTGTGGGAGGGGTCAGTTGGTCCCAGGTGAGTGAATCTCCGCAACGCGGACCAGGGACACAATCCCGCCGGCCACCGCTTGAGTCTGTGAACGGCCTCTGGCGGTCCAGCGATAGGATCCACATTCCTACCACCCCACCCCCAGCCGGCTCGGTGCATCGCAGATCAGGGACACAATCCCGCCGGCCGCCGCTGAACTGCAGCGAACATAGGAACCTACTGGGCCCCGCAGGCCTAAGTCTGTGAACTGACTCCAGCGGCTCGGTGCTAGGATCCACACTCCTAACACCCCACCCCACCCCCAGCCAGTTCGGAGCAAAGCGGACCAGGGACACAACCCCGCCGGCCGGCCACGGGCGGCGGCCAGACTGGGCCCCGCAGGCTTGAGTCTGTGAACGGCCTCTGGCGGTCCAGCGATAGGTTCCACATTCCTACCACCCCACCCCCAGCCGGCTCGGTGCATTGCAGATCAGGGACACAATCCCGCCGGCCGCCGCTGAACTGCAGCGAACATAGGAACCTACTGGGCCCCGCAGGCCTAAGTCTGTGAACTGACTCCAGCGGCTCGGTGCTAGGATCCACACTCCTAACACCCCACCCCACCCCCAGCCAGTTCGGAGCAAAGCGGACCAGGGACACAACCCCG